>NC_048301.1:65465273-65614993 GCF_013100865.1 Trachemys scripta elegans | reverse complement strand
CGAAGAAGTGAGGTTTTTACTCACGAAAGCTTATGCCCAAATAAATCTGTTAGTCTTTAAGGTGCCACCAGACTCCTTGTTGTTTAGGTGTATTTGGCTCTCCCACTCCAAAGAGGAGTTTTGTGAGAAAGTTTACTGCTCCTGTTAGGTAGCTCCTCTGGTTGCTTTGCAGATGGCTTTTTAAACCCCTGTTTTACCTGAGTAGCCCTGTCCCCTGGTTAACAGATCCTAAAGGGATTAGGGATCAAAGCCTTGTTAAGAAGCTCTCAATCTTGCCTACCAGGCCCAGCTAGGCTCAACACGACACTCCCTCCCCACAACCAACCACATTATAAACTTCCATTAAGCAGACACATTTCAAGCAAACTAACAAACAACAAATGCACCCCAAAGCCCACGTTGTTGCTCCTCCTTCGCCTGGAGAACTCCCTTGCAAAACTCCAGCTTGCTGTTTCTGTTCCCTAGCTATCGAGAATCTATTGTAATGTTGCTTATCAAGATATTTTAAACCAGTGGCCACCAATCTGTGGGGCATACCCCCACTGGGGGAGTACAGAGGGACACTTGGCAGGGGGGGCATGCAGCAGGACCTGGGCCAGCCCCCATGGGGCAGGGGGTAGGGAGTGTCCTGCTCCCAGCTCTGCTTTCAGGCCAGAACTGGCCCCAGCTCTCCTTCCATCCCCAGTTCAACTCTGCCACCCGCCCAGCTCTGTCCTTATTCCCTCTCTGTCCACAGACCAGCTCTGCCCTCATTGATTCTTTGCCCCCGGATCAACTCTGTCTCTAGCCCCAGCTCCTCCCCCATCGCCAGTTCAGCTCCCAACTCTGCCTTCAGCCCAAGCTTTGCTGCTTAGGAAGCCTTGGCTGTGCTGTAATGGAAGAGCTCTCCCCGGTGATAAAGCATGTCTACACTGCCCATGTCACAGCGCTGCCATGCTGTAACATGGGTAGTGTAGACATACCCCAAGTAGTTACATGCTAAAATAAACTGTTTAAAAAAGCATTTAGGTCACAAAATCCAACACTTACATATCCATAAATCTGCTCTTAATTTTTATGCAACCTTAATTCAGACCCCTTCAGTATCTTAATTCAGATACTGTTTTTTACCACAGCATGGACATAAAAGGGGGTAGCACTAAGGTTGTATGGGCAGCCATAAATCTGGCATTTAACTTTTGTCTGCTTTACTTTTGCAACTTAAATAATATTTTAATGTAGTTTTTTTTAGAGTGTGTGTGTGTGTGTGTGTACACACAGCAATGTAGTCGTGTAAAATCCAGTCAGATTGTTTAATATGTGCCAATACTTTTAATGTTATAAATCCTAAGGCTTTTTAACAACTGTATTTGCTGAGCTACATGATCTCTGAAAGGTTGTAAACAAGTTTGGATAAAGAAAAATAAGCTACGCGTAAAACATTTAAAATACCATCTGTATTTGGGGTCTGAAACTAGTGTGGGTAAGTATATTTTAAAAATCAGACGTTTTCTGGGATGCTTTGTACAACCACAAATGCACAAAATTGTGGTGGTGGGGGGGAGTTTTCAGCTGTGGTTTTCAGATCTTGGGTCTCTCAGGATCACTATTGGTATTTGATCACCACCAATGGTTATTTTTCAGTCTGGAAAGAAAGTCCCTGCTTGCAGCTTTCTGAACAGACTGGAGTTTTCTAAAGATGCATGTGTCATTCACCTTTCCCGACCATCCAACATTGATGTCAGTGAAATGACCCCTGTGATCCACCAGCACTTGCAACACCATTGAGAAGTACCCCTTTTGGTTTATGTACACTTTGGCAAGGTGGTCTGGTGCCAAGATAGGGATATGCTTTCTGTCTATAGCCCCTCCGCAGTTAGGGATCCCCTTCGCAGCAAAACCATCCACTATGTTCTGCACGTTGCCAAGAGTCACTACCCTTCTTAGCAGAAGTCTGTTGATGGCCCTGCAAACTTGGATCACAACAGATCCCACAGTAGATTTACCCACTTCGAATTGATTTCCCACTGACTGGTAGCAGTCTGGCATTGCAAGCTTCCACAGCTATTGCCACTCACTTCTCCACTGTCAGAGTAGCTCTCATTTTAGTATTGCTTTGCAGGGCTGGGGAAAGCTCTTCACACAGTTCCTGGAAAGTGGACTTACGCATTTGAAAGTTCTGCAGTCACTGCTTGTCATCACATAGCTGCATAACGATGTGGTCCCACCAGTCAGTGCTTGTTTCCTGGGCCCAGAAGTGGCGCTCAACGCATGTCAAGGTGATGCGTGACTGTCGCCAGCAATTGCAAATTGCTCCACTCTGTCTTCCAGCAGGGCTGCTTGCGTGGCATCACATTGTTCTGTGCGGCAGCCCCTGTACCAACTGTGTAAATATTGTAGGCTAAGGCGCAAGGTGTTTGTAATGCTCACAACAACAGTGTACAGTTGAGTGGGGTCCATGCTATGGCAATGCCCGGGTAACCCAGGCTTACAAAAAAAGGTATGAAAAAGGCTTGGTTTGTTTGCCATTTATTTCAGGGAAGGGAGGTAAGTGCACCAGGGGAGGCTAATGCCATGTTCCCATAACCACCCGTGCAAATGTTTTGGTCCCATAAGGCATTGCAAGTCCAACCCAAAATTCCACTTGTCTAGGTTGCTATCCCACAGTGCATGTATAGTGTAATGCTCCGTCTGTCAATGCAAGCCCTGCTAGTGAGGATGCACTCTGCCGACAATGAGTGTAGTGTGGACCCACAAGACTGACTTGCTTAAAGCAGAGGCTTGATGTCGACTTACATAAAGTCAACTTAACTTTGTAGTATAGACGTGGCCTTACAGTGAAAAGCCCTAATCATGCAAATACATTTGGTTGACTTTGATAACATGAGTGGTTCCATTGAATTAGTGGAACTACTCATGCTTAAAGCTTGGTAGGTAAGTGTTTGCAGGATTGGGGCCTATATACCTGATCCAGTGTCCACTGAAGTAGATGAAAAGACTCCCATTGATTTCTATGGGCAATGGATCAGGCTGTCAGCAGATGAGACAAAGCAGAGAGTGATAAGGGTGGTGGTTGACCAGTCATGTTAAGTTAAACATATTTTCTTTTGCAAGTAGGAGAGGTTGTTTCCAATTGTTTAAAACACGCATGTATATGTTTATACTGATGTTTTTTTTGTAATCAAACTTATGGTGGTTACATATACGGTGCTTTTGTATCAAGTATACTACCTGGTTCCAGCACACTAGACTACCCCCTCAACTTTTTTTTTTTTTGCACACCTCTTTCACCAACTATCCTCTCCTACCCTATTAGTTGTTGATGTTTGTCTGCTGTGTGAATTATTGCCGTGTAAATAGGGTTAGTAATTGTCTACTTTAATATATATTAACTAATTTAAGGTTGTGTATTTTCTTCAACTGTTTGAGACATGGTCCTTGAAAAAGAATATATTTATTATGAATGGAGCTGTTAGGGTCCATTAACTGAGCGGAGAGGCTAGCATTTGGAACAAAGATCCCTGAACATACTCAAAATTCTTCTTGTTACAAAACAATCTAGAAAGACTATCACAGGGATCCTGTCAGGGGGTGGGGTGTGTGGATAGAGCTCAGAGCAGTCAGGGGTTAGGGAGCAGGGGGATTGGGTAGGGGGTAGGGACCTGGAGGTGATTAGGGATGGGGGTCTCTGGCAGAGGAGGTCAGGAAACAAGGAACAGGGAGGGCCAAAGCAAGTTTGTTATAATGTGGTCTCACCTATAACACGGTGAGATTTTTTTTTTGTCTCCTGAGGACCACGTTATATCGGGGTACAGGTATATAAAATATTGTGCTCTGACTGTTGGGCAGAACTAGGTCTTACCCTTAACAGGCAATAGTGCTCCTTTCAGGGTTCCTTCTACTACCAGCCTCGTCTGATATCCAAATTCTGGAGTCTTTGGTAAGTATTTAAACAATTAACTTAATTGCAGAAATGAAATCATGAACATGGGCTCTGTTGGTTCAGGCAGAATCACAGTGGGGCAACCTAGCTAGCAGATAACTCACCAAGAACTGGTAACAGTATATAATATATATTAACAATTGACAATCAATAAAGAGAAACACCTTAAATCAGGAACTGTTGCTGGGTAAACTAGTAATTGCTGCTGCGCAGAGTAAGACTAGTACCCTTCACATGAATCCTAACTAGAGTTCCACAGTTTCAGTTTTTACCTGAATACATTGCGAGGTTTTTTTAATTAAAGGAGTTTGGTTTTTACTGAATTACACCCGTTTATCAATCCACTCAATATTTTTTCAGGTTCTTATTTTTGTTAAACTCTAATGCTTTACATGATTGTTGTATCCTGCAGCTCTGCAATTGAAGCAGTTCAACAGTGTAAAACACCCAACACACACATGGTGGAAGTTGGAAAATCAAGCAGTATTTATATCACACTAAGATTGGCTCACAAGGAGATGCTGCTCGCTTATTTATTTGCATCCGTTTAAATAATCCATCTTCCACAAATAAAGAGAGATAAGTTAAACATGGGACAAAAATACAAATCTATGCCTGAATACCAACAAGAAAATAAGCGCTTAGAAATTGTAAAGAAAAGTAAAGATGGGAATCAAGAGGATGCATTGCATTGCAAGTACTGCAGCATTGAGGTCAGTGCTCGCACTGACATAATAAAGGAACGTGTCGAAAGAAGCGACACAAGAAGTTTAAAGAAGAAAGTGAGCTTCGGGATAAACAGTCAGTATCAGGAGCTTTCACCAGGGTTTTAATGAAAGAGAACACAGCACAATTGTGTCAATGAAAGTGTGTGTGCTCTTTGCTTTGCTGGACAACCACGGTTAATTGCAGAGGGACCTACTGATGACTTTATGCAACAATACTGTCCAGCAGCAAAACCCCTTTCTAATGCAGACAACCTCACTTTGAAGTATCTGAAAGAAAACGATGATGCTTTAGTATCCCAACTGATGGAATGAATTGATGGAAATGTGGTGTCTAGTCTAATTTTTGATGAGTCTCCTGATGCTTTAGACTGTGTGATTCTTGGCCTTTTGTTTGTTTTTTGATTTCCAAGCAAATAAATCTGCATTGTTTTGTGCTGATGTGATATTCATCCCTTCTGCTGACAGCCATTTTGTTGATGCAGCAATAACTGACATGTTTGAGATGTACCAACTAACCTGGGAAAATGTGGCCACAACTAACACACATTCTGCTTCCTACGTGATTAAGTCTGCACGGGAGATTAAACTCAATCAGAAACTGGAATTGCTACATATTACCTGTCCTGATCATCCGATTAACGTTGTCAGCAGCTACTGCTACAGAAGAAATGAAAGACATGAAATCTTGCATTGTTGGGTTCGGGGCTGTTTTCAAGCATGAGAACAAGTTAAAGGCTTTGTTTTACACAGTGCTAAACAAGTGCAGAGCCTATTACCAATTACCTATCCTGTTGATCCACATTGGTGGATGAGCTTGTACCTCACTGTCATGTAAATAACACATGGACTGTGCTAATGCATCTCCTAGATCATCCTGAGTTTGTTGGCTCTTAAGCAGAACTTCTCAAGAGACTGGCAAATAACTAAAATGAGTGCCAGATTCTGCACATCAAGGTAACGTTCATTGTTGAAAACTTGGAATCACTGTGACACACAGAAAACACTGGAGTTTTTTCTGACTCCTTCCAACACATTTGCCAGTACAGACATTTACCGGATCCTAACAACCAAAATCTCAGCTGAATTGAGCACAGAAGCTGCAGGAGAAACATACGGAGAGAAAACCCAGCTGTTTCTGGAAATCCTTCGTACCCCAAAACACAAGAGAACAAAAAAAAAAAATCATTCAAAACCTTCAATGCAATGTTCATTGGGAAATAGGAGATGACCAGGGCTTGTAATCTGAACCCCGAAGTGTTTGGTGCCAAAGATTGTTTTTGGAACGTCATCCAGGTATTGCACCCTTTCTTCGAGGTGAATTTGACAGCAGACTACGACTGTTATGCCAGAATGTTTCAACCATTTGCCACTAAAAATGAAATTTCAAATCTGAAAGGGGAATTTACGACTTATATGAACATGCCTAACCCTGACAATGTGAAAGTGGATATGCTGACTTTTAGGAACAGTCTTCAAGCTATGCTTCCCAGCTTCAGCACAGTGGCATGGGTGAGCTGAGTGTAGCCCCTGGATCTTTTGATGCAGAGCACTTATTTTCAAAGTTGGGCTACCTCCAAGACAACAAGAGACTCAACATGAGTGAGGATATTTTAAAGAAAATTATGTGAATGTATGCAAACCAGGATTTCTGGAAAAATTACTACCTCAGAGAGAGAGAGAGAATACCTTTGTACATAAAGTTTGTTATATTGTAGTAAAATGTATATTATGAAAGTATTTTCTTTCCCCCCCGACTTTTCCCTTTATTTTTAAACCTGATTTCATCCTGGTTTTAATGCTTGGAAAATAAACACTGAAAAATTCCCAGATTTTTTTTTTTTTTTTACAAATAAAATTCGAAAAAACGGAACACAGATCGTAACCGTAATAGGACTTTGCGACCTGTGCTGCTCAGGCCAGGAGTCCCTTTCACATATGTATAGATGCACAAAAGTCAACAGCAGACACAGTGATTGTCAGCCCCTAGGCTGCCCTCACTCTACTGGCCCAATGCTGTTAGCACAGCTTACTGTCCTCTATCAATAGATTGAAAGTGGCAGAAAACTTTCAAGAACTTCATTTGATATAGCTTTGCTGTTTAATTGGATGAGGGTAATGGGGGCCACAAAGCCACTGATATGGCGGAGACAGCAGTATGTGAGGAAGATGATATGGGGGACACACCTTTCACTGGCAACCCCACCAGCCCAATACAAGCAGCCAACAAGCTGGAGAGTTCCAAAATAGGTAACTCTTTGGTTCCTAGAGCCTTACTGGAGTGTCTTTGAGTTTAAATCTTGGCCTCACTGAAGGGCACAGGTCATGTGGATTTCAGTGGAACCAGGATTTGTCTCCATACCCCATATGTCCCTACCTTTTTCTTTCTGGTATCGTCTGCTCTCCCTATGAGATAGACCACCTGTCTTTCTTCAGTTACACTGGGGAAGCACAGAACAGGTGAAACAGAAAGGACTGGAGTCTAGTGCACAGTATCCAGGGGAAGCTGGTGGCATCTGAAGCTCAGGAGGCAAACTTGACATGGGGCTGCTGCTGCATTCTGAGGGCTAAGTTCTTTTGCCTCTGTTGTGTTTCTTGTTTTTCTCCTTTGGGGGTTTGATTAGCCTTCTGACGAGCTATCCTGTGGATTGGGTGCCTCTCAGAGGGTCATGGTGTGCTATGTCCTCTTCTCCTTTCTATCAGGACTATAATGAGGAAGCCATGGGGTGTCCTTGCTTTAATCCCAAAGGAGGAAAACTGTGAAGTTATTTCCACAGGTCTTGAGGGACTAAATATGTTCAGAACTATATAATAATTAAAAACTAACCTAGAATTATTGGTTACTATTATTATTATTTACCACTTGTTTATAGGAGCACCCACGATATAGCGGGTGCTTTCTGGACATTCAGGAATTGACATTCCCTGTCCTGAGGAGAGCACAGTGTAAAGACAGAAGTGTAGATAGATGTAAGAGGAACGGGAACAACAAATAAGTGGATTTTTTGTTTACACAAATCAAATGGTTCCATTGTAAGAACTCGCCATTTCAGTGACAGCATATGACTTATGATGTATTCGGTAAAAGGGAAACATATTTCAGGAAGAAAGAAAATGTCCGGAAAAGATTGTCCTATTTGTCTTCTACAGGGGCCTCTCCCAGTTTAGTAATGATTGCGTTATCTAGTTGCACTGTCAAATAAGTACAGTTTTATGGAACCTGTCCAAAGTAATTGTGAATAAGTATATTTTGAGTTTAAAAAACAAAACAACAAAACTGAACTGTGTTGTGAGTTGGGCAAAACCTTGTTGTGGGTTGAATTAAAAACTCATTGAGACTGATAGTTGTGAACTCACCCATCAGTTAATATAACTAAGCGTAAGTCCCCCACATAAGACAAAAGGAATGTGTGAATGCATTTAGGAGTTTTTTGGCTGAGTATTGATTTTGGTTAGTATGTGTGTGTGGGAAGGCAGAAGAGACCAAAAGCTGAAAAAGACAAGAACAAAGAGAGGCAGAGGCAAAAAGCAAGACAGCCAAGCAGTAGCCTGAAAACACAGTAGCCTGGAAAAAGCTATAGAGAGCTTTGGGGTCTGTTGACTAAAGAGGATTGGGGCTGTAAACTAAAACTGTTCCTTTTATTTTTGGTTCCTCTTGCATTTGTACATTCCTTGTAAATCAACTTCTAATTCAAACTGGAACGTGCCCAGGGCTTTGAACTTTGATTAGCTGCTAAGGTCAGAAAGGGGCAACGGTATATACTTGCTATCATCAGCTTTGAGAGCTAAGTTGTTGAGGTTTTGTATTTACAAGTATAATATTATAGTTTGAGTTCTTCATCATTTGGATTGTCTGGTGTGTGTATGAGGGCAAATTTTTGCCCCATGAGTTATGTTTTTTTATGATGGAGGAGTTCTATATATGTAAGACTAATTATGTGGAGAAGAATAAACCAAAGGGCTAGCATCTGAAGGATGACAGTGATGTAATTTATTAGTTTGTGTGATAAATTAGCCCATAGATTAGTGAGACCACTTTTGGTCTTGTCAGAGACTGGGATGTGGGTGGTTGGGCTTAGTGGTTAGAGCAGGAGTCAGTCCTTGTGATTAGTGCTGGGTTACCTGGAGTGAGGCAAGGCTGAAGCCAAGGAATGACCTAATGTAGCCATGTGCAAATGCTTTGGGCAGCCATTGAACTGCTGCTACCGCTGGGCTTAAGAGCTGGTCTGCTGACTCTTCCCACCAATCAGGCAACCTGTTATAAGCCAGCTGTGCTCAAGAGGTAGCCTTGAGACTGGCTCTCCTGCAGGCCCTGATTCCTGATAATTAAGCCAATATGTTTTTAATTCTATGTTAATACTTATGGAGGAGCTTAAAGTTGTACTTGCAGTTCCAATCCAGACCTCTATTGTCAAGCTTTGTTTTGGCTACTGAAATTTTTTCCCCATTGAAATTTGGAATACAACTGTACTCGTGGGTTTCAGAGTAGCAGCCATGTTAGTCTGTATCCGCAAAAAGAACAGGAGTACTTGTGGCACCTTAGAGACTAACAAATTTACACCTTAGAGACTTAACTCATGCTTACCCATGTCATTTGGCTATTGCCTCTTCATTGCCCACCTTTAAATTTGAGCTTCTCTTTACCTGTGAACTGTTTTACATACTTGATTGCAAAGAAGGTAGTTGTGTTTTCTTCGTGAATGTACTATGGAAAATTTAGATCAGGGTCGGCAACCTTTCAGAAGTGGTGTGCCAAGTCTTCATTTATTCACTGTAATTTAAGGTTTTGTGTGCCAGTAATATATATAAACTTTTTTAGAAGGTCTCTCTATAATATATAACTAAACTATTGTTATATGTAAAGTAAATAAGGTTTTTAAAATGTTTAAGAAGCTTCATTTAAAATTAAATTAAAATGCAGATCTTATCAGTTTAGTGTGATCCTTGCCCTTGCTTTTCCTTGCTGAGTTTTCTAATGTCTGGCATGTATTTGGATACTATAAGCTGCACACAGGCTTCTGAGTGATCAGTTGTTAACCAGCTCCAAGAAGAACAGAGGACAGATTTCATATGTGAAAATACCTGTTCACACAGGTATCTGGATCCAAATGCTGAAAGCATTGCAAATGCAATTTTCTTCAAACAGTTAAATTTCACTGGCAGAGATGTCCAGCAGGTCAGAATAGAGGCCCCATGATCTCTCTCAGTAGCTTCAAGTGCACTCCGCAGATTTCCAAACTTTGAGGCCCACAATTCTGAGCTCTTTAACTGAATGAGCTGCATTTCGAAATGCAGACAAATCCAAGTAGCTTTCGTTGAACTTTTCATGTTTAATTAGAAAAGAAAGCATTGGGCCAAATCGCTGGAAATCTTGAAAACTCAGAAAATTCTGATTCCAGTTCTTGCATGTACATTCCAATCTCCTCAACACTGACAGTGCAACGTGTCGATAGCTCTTTTATGTGTTGGAAGTAGTGGAAAGTCGAAGTTCGAATATCCCTAGAAACAACTGCTAGTTTTACAACAAATGCCTTCCAGGCTTCATAAAGATCCAGAACCGTTTCTTCTGCACCCTGGAGACAGAGGTTGAGTTTGTTTAGGTGAGTGGTGATGTCAGTTAGAAACATGAGCTTACACAGCCATTTGTCATCATCCAGTTCGAGGTAGTTTTGTCCTTTTTCTGACAAAAAGGCCTTGATTGCATCAAAACAGTTTACAAAGCTCACCAAAACCTTGCCATGACTTAGTCACCGAACGTTGCTGTGAAGTGGAATGTTGTAATAAATACTGTCCATCTCTTCTAGCAGTGCTTGAAACTGAGAGTCAAAGCAAATCAAGCAACAAGGAAATTCACAATTCACACCACTGTATTTATCACATTATTAAGCTCTGAATTAAACATTTTAGCACACAGGTTTTCTTGATGGAAGATGTAGAGAAATTTGACTGTTGGGCGTCCAATTTGATCTACAAGTAACTTTACAAATCCCTTCTGTTTTCCGACCATGGCAGAAGCACCATTTGTTGTCTCTCACAATATTTTTTCTGATGTCAATTCCTCGTTCTTCAAAATGGTTTACAAAACTTTACGCTATATCTTCCCCCTTTGTGGTGCCATGCAGGGGTTTTAGGCCACAAAGTTCCTCTTGATTTCATCGGAAGCACAATATCTTGCAACAACTGCCAAAGGTGGAACGTCGTTTATATCCACGCTTTCATCAACTGCAACGCTAAACACTGCTGTCTTTTAATGCAGCCTGCTTTTCGTTAATATTTTCTGCCATTTCACTTACCCGTCTCTCAACTGTTCTGGCAGAGACAGGCAGTTCTTTTATTCTGGATATGATTGTATCTTTATTTGGCAAATCATTGAACAAAACCTCTGAACTGCTGAGAAAAACTGTATTCCCCATCTGTAAACGGCTTTGTGTTGGTTTTTTTTTTTTTTTTTTTTTTTTTTTTTTTTTTTGCAGTGCACTGTGCAATCTTGTAACTTCCTTCTGTGGCTTGATTTTTACTTACACTTAAGCATTTAAAAACACTGCTTTGCTTCTCATATGCCGCAACTGCCTTTTTGATCGATTCAGTCTTGTCTGCTTCGTCAAGAAAGGTTTTCTTGTGCTTAGTTTGAAAATGTCGTCGAACACTTTGTGTGACAAACACTTTCAGAACAGAAAGCACAAACAGCACGGTCCTTCTTTTGAATAAATCCAAACGTCTGTCCAAGAAGGCTGAAATGAACGGACATCTAACTTTGCTTTCTTAGGAGCTGACATTTTGTCAAATGTACCCCTCAACTTACAGTGAGGAAAAAAATCGTGACAGACGGCACACACAATGTCAAACGCAGTGCGCTGTTCCACGTGACGTGATAGTGATCTAAGCAGCAAACCAGGACTTAAAAATATCCCAGTACAGTGGCACTGGACCAATTTTTAAGGTTGGGGTGCTGAGCTGTGCCCCCTCTTGCCCCTGTCTGTACCCTTCACTGCCCCAGGCTGGGGCCAGTGGACCACAGCTGGGGGCAGCTGCAGAGCCCCAGGCTGGCAGCGGAACCCCCAGGACTGCTTGCTGGGACCTGGGGCCGGCAGCAGGCTGAGTGGGGCCAGCAGATGGGACCCCGGGTGCTAGGGGGCCGGCGGCTGGTACCCTGGGTCGGCAGCGGAGCCCCCGGGACTGGTGGCCGGGACCCGGGCCGGCAGCAGGCTGAGCGGGGCTGGTGGACGGGACCCCAGGTGACGGGACCGGTGGTAGGACCCCAGGCTGGTAGCAGAGCCCCCAGGCCAATGGCCAGGACGCGGGCAGTGTGAGTGCCACTCAAAATCATCTTGCGTGCCGCAGGTTGCTAACCCCTGATTTCAATTAACACTGTCATATTGACAGATATGTGGTTGTAGTGTTGCCTGAAAATGGGAACATCAGTGCAACAGCTAAAGCCCTATCTATGCGAGAAAAATTTGGCATGCTAACCACTGGAGGGGCCCTAAGCATGCCTACAATACACCAAGAGTTCACACACACACACATTGCTCCAACAGCACACAGACAATTGAACCACTGTGTGACTTACACTTGCTCTGAGTCAAATAGGCACGGGGCAGATGTTACTATATATGTTAATCAGTTTATTTGGAAAGTGGATGAAAGATGAGATGGGAAAACTTGCAGGTAATGCACACTTACTGTGGTGAAGATGAGAGGACTGTGTGGGACTTCAGAGACTCCTAACAAATCTAGGGGAATGGGCAGGAAAAAGACAGGAAATGGAGTATTGACATGTGTAAAATAATACTCCTACATATTGTTGGGTTCTAATTGAACTCTTAGCACACAGGGAAAAGATGTTAATGTCCTACTGAATAGTTCAGTGAAAACCTCTGCCCAGTGCTCAGTGGGGGTTGCAAACGAAACAGTGTTGCGATGTAAAAGGGATTGAAAGGAAACTGTACCAGGCGACTGTACCAGTGTTCCAAGACCTCTTTTCTGAACCAGAATATCAGGAGATTGCTGTGAGATAACGGGGAAGCAAGTTTTGGAGAATGACAATTGCAGAGATAAGGGAATCTCCTCTACAAGGTGCATTACTGTGTGTGTGGGTTTTTTTATTGTTTTAAACTGTGTTTGCATATTTGGGGGCTGTTGAACTAGTTTTCTGGATATGAACTCTGTCACTGTTGTGAAATGGGGGATGCAGCCTCAGTGAAGGTGAAAATTCCCTCTTATCCATTGCTAGAGCAGAAATGTCAGCTCCTTTCCTGACTCAGACTAATAGCTGAATTATCCAGAATACAGTGCTCAGTGGTTGGCTGAGCTGTGCTGTGCGGCTGGACTCAAAATGGCAGACAAGTGCAGATAAGTTTTTAAAAAGTTACTAAACCACAGAAATATTGAAAAGGGCAAAGCACGATTATGAACACCATGGCCCCAGCATGTACAATATAATGTAGCAGTTGGCTTGTTTCGCTCTGCCATGCAGCCTGACCGGGGCACTTACCTGACACCAGTTACATTTAATTATCCATGAAACACAGGCATAATTATTTGAATGCAACTTGCTTTAAAGCAATTTCAGGCAAAAGCAGTGGGACTTTGGCTTTGTCCAGGCTCCATGTGTCAAATCTTCCAATTCAAGGAAGCAGTCTTAACAGAAGTAACAGATTGTTTTAGTTCTGATTCTTCCCCCTCCTCCCCACTTGTCCTTGTGGGAGGGTAGTCCTAAAAAATCCCTGGTAAAATCACTTCTCTAGCTTGGTGATTTATATTTTCGGGGGCAGTGGGAAGTTGTGCTAACTTCATCATATCCTTGTGGAAACTCGCTATCTCTCTCCAAGTCCATAGTGTGCCCTGTGTTATCAGGGAGTGACTCTAGAGCAAATTTCTCTTCAGTTGCTCAAATTGGGCTTTCCTTTCTTTTTGCAAGAGTCCTCAGTAGCTACAGGGTTTTTAGCCTGTTTTTAGCTATCCAGTATTAGTCACTTTGCGTTGCAGTATACAACACCCAATCCATACATGCACAGACCTTCCAACACCCCCTATTCCCTGAAGGAACAAAAATAAATGAGTGAGGTCATGGGGGTTTACGTTTTTACCATCTTCAATTCTGCAAAGGCTTGGAGATCAAAACAAAACTGTCCAACTGCGTTACTTTTATTTTGTTCCCTGGAATTTTGATGGTGGCCTGTCTCTTAATACACCTGATAACCTTCTTATTTTTCATTTCAGACCACCACCACAGCCCTAGGCGCCCCCAGTTTGCAAATGCTAGCCCCACAGATACCAGGTGATTGACCAAGGATCTGGCAACAGCAGTAGAATGTTTGACTGATCTCTATGCCAAGAGGTGACATGGAGGTCAAGAACCAGAAGACTGAGGATGACAGACTATACAGCGTTTGAGTGCCAAGATAAATTTTGGGGATGATGACAGAGGAAAAAAGATGGAATACATCCCTTATGACAGGGAAATGAAGCTGCTGGCTTAAGAGATTCTGTAGGCACTCTTAAGAGTGCCTGCAGAACCAAAGACTAATTGCACTGTTTGCCCATCTGTTTACACACCTAGTGCATGCAGCACTTGACCTGTTTGTCTGTCCAGTGCTGTATAATTTGCAGCAGGCCTACGACTGACATTCCTAAACATCTCTCCCTTGCTTTCACGATTATTGTGCAGAATAACACAGGCAGATAGTCAGAGTGAAGATTCTCCTGTCATTGTTTGTCTGCTCCCAAATGCATACTCCATCACCATCCTGCAGCTGAACTGCTGTCTGTTAGTGTTTGTATAGTTAGGGCAGTGCTGCATAACTCAGGTGAGCAGTGAGTGTGCAGTCTCTGGGAATTATATAGTGGATGATGACTCCACTATAGTTAGTTAGTTATTAGGGGTGCTTGTAGTTAGGTTTTTTAACACTTTGTGATTAAACCCCTATTTTAGTTGCTTATGACTTTTTGATAAACTTCAACTATTGGGCTTGAAAGTTTCTATGGCTAGCTACACTCTGCCTTGGGCTGAACTATCCTAATGCAGTTCACTTGTTTGAGAATGAAGCTAGGTGGAAAAGTACGTAGTCTTGCCAGTATTAATTATTTCCCCCCAGCAGTTTCTTTGAAGAGATTTAGTATACAGTATTAAGAGTTTGGAGGAGGAGCTTGAAATTTGGAAGGGAGATGATATTGCGGTCAGTGATGTGCCTTTTGCCATCCTCCCAAAAATCCACCCAAATTTGGCCAAGTTGTAGGCTTCTGAACATTATTTGCAGATGCTCAGTATAGCTCACTAGATGCTTGCTGCCAAAATCTCCAATTCCATCTGCACTGATCATACTTCAGCCCTACAGAGCTCTCTTTGTCATTTGTACTGAGTGTGCTTTCAGACACAGAACTAACGTTCTGGAGAGGGAGATGGTAGAGCAGCAGCAGCTGCCATCCTCCCTCTCCCTTGGCCTAGAGGCAAGTGTGCGGGCTCAGCTCCTCCACTGACTAGTGTTAATTTTGTGACCTTCTGAGACCTCATTACGGAGCAAGGCCTCATACTCCTAACTTAGCCTGCGGGTGAGCATCATTTCCCTAATTTTAAAGATGGGAGATAAGAGAATTGAACACGGTCACTTCTGGCAGAGCTGGAAATATAATTCAAAGGCCAGATTCTGTGCTTTTCAGATGGCTTTAATGCACATTTGCACTTCCAAGATTCTGAGCTGCTTCACTGTTTGTTGTGGTTCTTGGCATCTGTGTGTATATGATTGCATGCTATTTGTCATACAAGATGGATCATGAACAAGGCAGAGGATAGCAAGAAGAGAGGCTGTTCTGGACTGGGACCCAGGAGACTGGGTTTTATTCCTGACTGCCACAGCCCGGAGATTCCCTAAAAAGTCTGGTATAGGCACAGCCTAAGTGTTTAGAAAGTAAGAAAGTGTCTTCTGCCTCTAAGCAAGAAAGGTATTTGCAATGGAATCAGAATGGTGGAAGAGAGTCAGTTATTTATCGTTAAAGGAATGGAGTGGTTGTGTTAGTTTGAGGGATGCAATAGTTTTCTCTTTATTTTTACTGTGAAAGAGGTGACATAATGTTCTATGTAAAGATCTTTTATGTTCCTTGCTAGGAGTAACTCATTTTGTGCCTTGGCCTTTCTGGTTTTGTCCCTACATGCTTGCACTATTCTTTTATACTCCTCCTTAGCAATTTCTCTGTTCCCACTTTCTGTAGGATTCCTTTTTGATTTCAGGTAATTAAAGAGCTCCTATTGGCCTTTTCTTATTCTTCCTATCTTTCCTTCTCATCAGGATAGTTTGCAATTGTGCTTTTAATATTGTCTCCTTGGGAAACTGCCAGCTCTCCTGAACTGCTTTTTATCCCTTAGTTTTGCTTCTTATGGGACCTTACCTACCAGTTTTAGTCTGCTTTTTTGAAGTCCACTGTATTTATTCTCTTTGCTCTCACTCCTTCCTTTTCTTAGAATCACAAAATCTATCATTTTATGGTCACTAGCATCCCTCAGCACAGTACATGTAGGTTTCTCCAGCTTCCAGGTGGGCACTGGCTACTCTCTTTCCTCAGCCTGAAGCCCCCTTCTTCCAGCTGATCATCTTAGAAATCCCCCAACAGCTCCTCCCTGTCCTTTGTCTTCCATCCCAGGTAAACAGGTTGCCGGGGATCTCTCTCCTCAGCCCTTTGTCCTCCCACTGGCCAGAACCGGTTGGCTGCCAAGCTGGGGTGTGCCTGCTGATCACCAGGTCATCAGTCATCTCCAGGCAGTTGACCGGGGGCCTGACTGCCAGGTGAGGTCACACCTGGTCCTCTGTAACAACAAACCACCTCTCCCACCACTCGTTAAACACGCAGCACACAGGGAATCTGAGACACACACAGCACTTATACAAAATATTAAGAAAATCCCCCGCCTTCTGTCACAATGCATCACTCTGATTTCCTTCACTGGAGTTCTATATTGCATTAGTATTGCAGTGGTGAAATACAGTAGATAAAAGAACTAGTCTGATTTATATGCACCTTCTGTATATTTTGCTAACAATATTTAAAACAATTTGTAAAAGCTTGGTTCCATTCTGGAGTACAGTAGGACCTCAGTTACAAACACCTCGAGAACGGAGATGTTCTATAACTCTGAACAAGATGTTATGAACTTCAGCCATGGGGGAGTTGGGGCTGTAGCCGCCGGGGTGTAGGGCTTCTGACCCTAGGGGCCACCAGAGCTCCCGGTGCGGGGCTCAGGGCTCATGGCTTTAGACCTTGGGGAAGTGCTGGAGCTTGGGAGCCCTGTGGCTTCACGCACAGTTTCAGCCTCAGGGGAGGTGCTGGGGCTCAGGGCTTCAGCCCTGCAGCCTGTTCCCGTCTTCAGCCCCGCGGGGGGAACTGCGGATGGGGCTTTAGCCCCACTGCTCCGCTCCCGGTTTCAATGAGGGTGGTGGGGGTCAGGGCACTGGGCCTTGGGGCTTTAGCTACGGGGGGGGGGAGGAGTTGGGGCTGAAATTGGCGCTCCCCTCCTAGCTAGAGCCCTGACAACCTGCACGGGGCTCAAGCCCTCAGCCCAGGCGACCCCCGCGGGACTGAAGCTGGGACTGGAGTTGTGGGGTTGAAGCTCTGAACCCCAGCACTCCCCCCGATCTAAAGCCCTGAGGCCCAGTGCTCCTGATGGTCAGAAGCCTCCAGCTCACCCTGACTGCCCCCACCCTTCAGCTGCAGCCCCAACCTCCCACCCGTGTCTGAAGCTGTGATCCCAAGAGCTAAAGCCCAAAGCGGTACAGTGTTTGCTGGTTTGTGTGCGTGCGTGCGGTTTTTTGGGTCTCCGCTGCTGCCCGATTGATGATGTCCTAAGTCTATAACTCTGTTGTTTGTATCTTTGAGGTTCTGCTGTATGTGAATCTTTGCTAGGAAGCAGTTATTTCTTAGACCAAGCAATAATTAACTGGCTTGGTTGGTTGACCTCTGGGAAGAGGGGAGAAATTAACAGATGACAAGAGGTGAGTCAGGCCTGTAATAGCATAGCTTCATTGCTTAAGATCTGCTATTAAGATATTACCATAGAATGGTATGACTGCTGATAGCTTGACTATGATATATTGATCATGACATATTGTGAAATCTTTCCTCAGAGGTGAGAAAGGGGAAGTACAAATTACTACTAACAGAACATATATTCCAAATTGAAACACATTCCAACCCTTTGTAAACTCAGATGGAAAGTTTACAGTAGATTCTGTACTGTGGTGTCGTAATGCCCTTCAGTTCTGATATCGTTGAAGGGCCCATTAGGTTGTGTGGGGGAGTGTGTGTAAAAGTCTCATGTAAAAATGGTATACATTCATTATTCTGGTTCATGTGTCAAAGCAAGTGTGAAATTCAATTATAAAACAAAGTAGTCTGAGTTTGAACTGAAAAAATCATAGATTTTGAACCAGTAATATAGAAGGATGGGGATGGATGTTTTCCCTCTTTTCTTGTCATGCCGATAGAGAACCTTACAATGGGGTAATAGAACTGTGATGCTTCTGTATCCTGTGCTTTTTCTACAGCCGGGTGATTCATTTTTGTTGTGCCATAGTGAACTTAATAGCTGCTACTGCAATTCTATTTCGGTTTGCACTGGGAATGTGTAGGGTTTAAAAAACTTCCTTGTTTTACTCCATGTTGCTCTCTTACCAACTTTTCAAAACATAGCTTTTGATGGGATTTTGGAGCTTCTGTCAATTAATTCCTTAAGAGAAATCCCTCCCACAGGTTTGTACTGCACTGACCTGGGTCTGGACCATTGTTATGCTTTCTGAAGTCGATCATGCAGGTCACTATCCTAAAATCAGACCTGTCAACTCAGTTAACTACTTAGGCAGGCTTTATCTAAGGGCTTCCGGTCTCGGCACAGCGTGTATCATCGTGGATTGAGGACTGTGTCCGTGTGTGCTATGAGCTCGCCAAGATGCCAGCCCCACCGATCACGGCTCACTCGACTAGGGCCCAAGCGTCCTCAACAGCTTTCCTGGCGCAGGTCCCGATCCAGGAGATCTGTAAAGCAGCCACCTGGTCATCGGTGCACCCATTCACAGCCCATTACGCAGTCAATCAGCAGGCCAGAGATGATGTGGCGGTCCGCAGGGCTGTTCTCCAATCAATTGTTCCATGACTCCTACCCTCCTCCTATGGTAAGCTTGTGAGTCACCTAATGTGTACTGGACGTGAACAATCACTCGAAGAAGAAAAAACGGTTACCTACCTTTCGTAACTGTTCTTCGAGATGTGGTGTTCACATCCATTACACCTCCCACCCTCCTTCCCCTCTGTCAGAGTCACTGGCAAGAAGGAACTGAAGGGGGGTTGGATCGGCAGGGGTGTATATGCACCAGCGGAGGCTCCCCTGCCGGCCTGACAGGAGCCGCTAAGGGAAGAAGTTCCTGAAGTCCGTTCACATGACGCGCGCACACCTAATGTGTAATGGACGTGAACAATCACTCGAAGAAGAACCTACAACTTTAGATCATTAAAGACAGCACCAAATTAACCATTATTTTGTGTTTTGTTTTTAATTCCCACATTTCTTCCATTTTTGGCCTGGTCACCAATTCTGTCAGCTTCCAAAAACTTTTATTGAAATACTAGATGAAACCAAGGTACCCAGATATTACCCAAGGTACCCAGATACTATGTTAAGAACCTACATAGACAGTATTTGAGAACTACAACTCCTGGGCCATGAAGAATCTCTAAACCACCAATAGTATTTCCTAGTCTGATTTAATGTAGTATGATAGGTGAAAAATGTTGGCTTGTGAAGCATTTTCTTAAAAAACAGCTGAACAATTTCATTTTGAAGTTCACATTCAACTCAGAGGTAGTATTCTGGATTAACACTGCACTCTTACAGAACTTTCCAAGCTTAAAGTGCTTTACAAATATCTAATTAATTTTAATGTATTTGCACGCATTAAATATCTAGTATTTGATAAAGGAAGGCTTCATGGAAGTTTGGTTTTGAAACAGGTCACTGTGAACTATTCATGACTGAACTGCTAACTACAGATAACTGTGCTAGCGGATCACTCGCAAGCGAGAGATAAGGAGTTGTTCCAACGCCGCCAAGAAGGAACTGAAGGGGGGGGTCGGGTCGGCAGGAGTGTATATGCACCAGCGTGGAGGTGCCACTCTGGCGGGGGCTCCCCTGCCAGCCTGACGGGAGCCGCAAAGGGAAAAAGTTTCCGACGTGCGTGTGTGCATCGCACACACGCCTAATGTGTAATGGATGTGAACAACACATCTCGAAGAACAACAGTTACGAGAGGTAGGTAACTGTTTTTTTCAAGGTTTAAAGTTGTAGGTTGCAGTGTTTGAAGATAAAAAATAGAAACATAAGGCCACCTGCCATCCTCTAGGGCTTTGGAGCAATGTTAATAATACAAACAGAAACTCTTTCCAATCACAGTACAGTAGAACCTCAATGTTACGGACACCTCAGGAATGGATGTTGTCCGTAACTCTGAACAAAATGTTATGGACTTCAGCCATGGGGGAGTTGAGCTGCAGCTGCGGGGCGTGTGTGTGGCTGTGTCCGGGTGGGTGGGGCAGGGAGGAATATTAAAGTAGATGGCAGGACCAGATTTTGGGTTGAGTTGTATGAAAATTAATTCAGTTATTTGGCTTGCTCTTCCTAAGTAACACACACAGTGAAATGGCTATCCATTCCAATTTTGAGTTACTGAAAACAAATTCCTTGCTTGGAAATTGCGTTTTTGTTGGGAGGGAGGGATGTTTCAGTCTCTGGTAAATTGTGCTACAAAATAAAATCCATGTTTTAAAAATCTGCAGATGGAATTACTCTTTTGAAGTTGACTTAGTATTGATTCTGGCAGGAAGAAGAGAAACCTCAAGAAATCAGATTAACATACAAGTATCTAGGAGAAATAAGGAACAGGGTAAGAATTCAAAATTGATTTAAAAATGACACATACAGACATTTTGGCTACTGAAGCATAGAGTATGGTTTTATGGTGCATAGCTGGAAGGGGTAAAGGAAGTTGTGAAGGCTGCATGTGCAGTTGCACTCAGATTTTCACCTATGAGATGGGATTAGATAAGATGTCACTATGGTTGCATGTTAAATCTAGACAGTAGAAATGTGGCAAAGATGAGCTGCTTTGTGTAGCAAAGGAATATAAACTAAAAAGATGACCTGAATATATTTTGAAAAGGAAACTTGATGCATCCTCTGGTATCTTTTTATTTTGAGATTTATGAATATAAAGCAACATATAGTACCAGTTATAAAACCCCGTAGAAGCAGAAAATTTTCTTTTAATCTGGGAGTCATGATACTCCTCTGAGAACTGCTGTAAGTAACAAGCCCTAGGGAAGTCCAGGTTCTGCAGCTTTAGAATAGTGTGAAAGTTTTTTTGATTGTCAGGTATTAATATATTTTTGCCTGGAAATTTTAACAAATCTCAAAGCCCACATTTCAAAAAAGTTTAGCTGAGTGGAATTGAGAACAGAACCTTCTGATTGTTTTGAAGATCTGTTCCACAGTGTATAGTTAAACAGTGTCTGCATTCTCTGATGATCCTAATAATTTAGTGTTTCCATAGACATAACTGTGGGTGATTAATTGCAGTTATTTCTGACTGGCTTGTTTTTTGTGGTTCTAAGTTGTTCAAGGAGTCAACAGTAGAATGTTGTTTTTTTATTTATTTATAGATTTTAGAACTTAAAATAGTCATGATATGATACAAATGAATATGGACAGCAAAGTTGCCTCTGTACAGTGATTTCAGACATTGAAGCCTGTTCTTTTTTACGAAAGACTATGTAATTCCTGCAATGCAGAGTTTTGAATGCAAATTATAGCGCTGCCTGCTAAGGTAGATTTGACTTAAGTTTTTTCAATAAATACAAATGTTCTGTACCAGATAACGGAATGGGGGAAAGTAGCTTTCCTTTGTACAGGTGGATTTTGCCTCTACTTCCTAAAATAAGACAGACATGAAGAATGGGAAGACTGCTTGTACACCTCTACCCCGATATAACATGAATTCGGATATAATGCAGTAAAGGAGTACTCTGGGGGAGCGGGGGAGGCTGCGCGCTCCGGCGGATCAAAGCAAGTTCAATATAATGCGGTTTCATCTATAATGCAGTAAGATTTTTTTGGCTCCTGAGGACAGCGTTATATCGGGGTAGAGGTGTAATAGCTATGTAGTGGATATATGTTTTTAAGGCACCTGTAAGATGCCTTTGCAAGTGAACTGATAATTTCCTAGACACGAGGTAGGTGAGGTAATATCTTTTATTGGGCCAACTTCAGTTGGTGAGATACATAAGCTTTTGAGCTTACACATAGCTCTTCTTCCGGTCTAAGGCCTCACTCCCGCTCGGAGCGAAGGACCTTCCACCAAATTGCCGCCGCAGATCACGATCGTAGCTTTTTTTTTTTTTTTTATTTGGCTGCTTGGGGCGGCCAAAAGCCTGGAGCCGGCCCTGAGCACATCTGGTGAAGACACGGTATGCCGATGGGAGAGAGCTCTCCCCTTGGCATAAAAAAACCACTTTCATGAGCGGCATAAGCTGTGTTAGCAGGAGAAACTTTCTCACTGACGTAGCACTGTGCACACAAATGCTTATGTTGGTGTCAGTTATATTGCTCAGGGTGAAATATTCACGCTCCAGAGCAACATAAATTTTGCCGACATAGGTTGTAGTGTAGACATAGCCTAACTCAGGTTTGTTCTATCTATCTAGCGCTGCAGCGCTTAGTGAAGACTGACTATGCCAACAGGAGAAGGTCTGTCAGTGTAGGTACTTCATCTCCCAGAGAGGTGGTAGCTATGTTGACTGGAGAAGCCCTCCCATCGACATAATGCGATCTACATCGGGGCTTAGGTCGGTGTAACTGCGTCACTCAAGGGTGTGGATTTTCTACACCCCCTGAGCGATGTAGCTATACCAACATAAGTCTGTAGAGTAGACCAAGCTTCAAATCTTGTATTTAGCAGTGACACGCTGAACAAATTGTTTAGCATAAATAGTTAACACATTTCAAGGGACCATTCAAGGTGAAGTGGCATGTTAACACCCCTCCTGTCATAGGGAGGAAAGAGTGGGGGAAAAGCAGCTAGGAAGGGGTTGTTAGTGGGTTTGTTGTAATAAGGCATAAATCCAGTGTCTCTGTTCAGTCCATGATTTTTTGTGTCTAGCAAAATTATGAGTTTAAGCTCCAAGACTGGTCTTTTGAAAGTGTTCAGTTTTTGTTTGAGGAGGAAGATTAATAGGTCAGATATAATGTGATCACTTTGTGAAGTGATCACCCACAGATAATGTGGGGTGTTTGTCTTTTATCATTTTCCTGTGTGAAAGTCTTTTTTTAATTTTCTTTTAAAAAAGAAATGTAATAACCTTTTTTTCTACATTAGCTTCTTCCATTGTGTCCATAAATGCCCTTCCAACGCACTGAAGAGGGTAGTTTTTTATTTTCCTCCTTGGCTGGAGATAGGATGTGTCCCCTGATAAAGCAACTACTAGATTGGCTTTCTGGTTGTTTGCCAGAGCTGGCCACATGCATTGTTACAGATTCTTTCACAGAATGTGTGTAAATAGTAGAGTACTGTTGAATTCAGTTGGGCTTTCCTACAGTTTTACATTTTCTGTTTAACCCTTTAGTTTTAGTATGTACTGTGGTTGATTAAAATGCTTGTTTCTGCACTTAAGAAACTAAAAGGTTTTTTTAAAGTAATTCCTATGTACCCAAATAAAAATTTACACCCTAGATTATTTTATACACATAGTGACTTTTTTTTTTTTTTGGTGGGTTCTGAAATCTGGCTGTTAGTTACATAGCCTCAGTAAAGGAGAAATAAAATGAGTTACATAAAAGGATTTTACAGTCTTACTGGATATGAACTTGTCTGAAATTTATTACAGAATTCTTGGGTAACCTCTAACCAACGTATTGCGGGATTTGATTACAACATGAAATAGTTAAATACACTTTGGTCTTGTGGTGTAGCTGGGACCAGTCCAAATTTTAATTATGTTCCTGAACATGTATTTGGACTTGATGTGGTCAGGAACATAGTTACAATTTGGACTGGTTTTTGGATTGTAGCTAAAATATTTGATTCCCATTTATGGTACAAGGGCATACTGCGTGTTAATTGTGGACTACTGTGTTGTAAGCCATTTCCCCCAACACAGTTTTTTTACAGTGTAGCAGAGACGTAAGTGACACCTGCAGCAATGCTGTAGTTATATATGTAGTTATGAATGGAAAGCAAGATAAGTTTAAAAACAATGCACACTGAATTCAGTGGGACCTTGGGTACATAGACAGAATTGAGCAGTTGTGGTTAAATTTGGTTGCGTTCTATTTTGTTGAATTAAGAGACGTAGCCTATTGCAAAGCTTTTTAGCCAAGTATTTCCTTTAAACTTTTGTCATTAATTTACAGTTTTTAGTGACATGTTTCTGACTCTTGTGATTGTGTTTTCTTAAATGACAGGTCACCAGGTTTGCCAACTATCCGTGAATGTTAGTACTGTTTAACAACCCATAATGTAGCAATATTTTTTATATATATATATATATATATATTGAAAACAAATGTTGGCTTCTTTGTGATTTATAAAGGTGAATTAATGGACAAAGGGAGTCCTAGAACTGCTTGATTTGAAAGTAAACATTTAAACTAATGTATGGTTGTCCTGTAGGATAGTTACAGTGAGGGTAAATCCTGGGGCCAGAGTGCTGCTGAAACAGACTAGCAATTCACCTGTTTTTCAAGATGCTGTCTCTGCTCTCCCTCCTGAGAGTTGCACCAAGAATGCTAAACTGTAACTTTTGTTTGTTTGTAGAGAAGTGATTCTCTGGGGTTGCCTCATCTTTGACCAGGAGAGTAGCTTAAGTTGAATAATAGCATATAATAGGTGTGCCTCTTGGCCTTAATATATTTGTAGTAGTGACATGAAGTAACTTTGAACGTGTTTTAACTTGTTGGATTATGATGTGTCAAGCACAAGCTGCTGCACAGCAGAACTGGAAATATTTGATAGACCTGAGTTAGGTATAGTATATCCCAGGCCTATTATAAATGGAAGTTTTTGGCCACTCTGTGACTTGCAGTTGCAATTAGAAAGGCATTGTATTTGTTAATGTATTATAAACAGTTCCTTACGCTTATTGTATAATATAAATCCAGTTTAGTGAAGTTGTTAGAAGGAACAAATAAAACACTTTCTCAGCTTTACTTAAGATTATTTTGTTTGTACAATTGATAGTAATGGATAAAACATCTGAATACAGTTAAACCTGATTTAGTATACTCATGCTCTGTAGCTAATAAATTTTATTCTGCATACCAATTCACTGATGACTGGCTGATGAATCGGAATTGGACTGTAAAAGCAGAAGATGATAGAGAAGTTCCAAGTTTAATGCATATTCTGAAAGTTGGAATCCTAGTGTGAGATATTTAATGTTCTCAGTTTTAAGTATATTAGCCACCATGTTCATTTGAAATGGGGGAGAGGGGGGAGGTGATCAGAATGATTCTAGATTGTTTGCATTCGTTAGTGTGTCTCAAAAGGCTTTAGTATGCACTCCAAAAGCCTTCTCTATTGTATGGTCTTTTGTTTTTTAGCTGAATATAACACTCTTTTGAGTTTGAACAGTGTATAAAAATGAGAGGTTTCAGATAGTGTCTCAAGTACTGTCTGTTCATTCTAGGTTGGCATTCTGAAAATCCACGTTAATCCTAATGTAATTAGCGTTTTCATGGATAGTGGGATTTTGTGCAAATTAATTTTTTCTTTTGAAAATTAATTGCAAGTCCAGTATGGAGCTGTATAATATGTACTTCCGAAATAAAAGCTTATTGTTTTGTCCTGTGTTTATTGTAATAAATTGTAAAGTACATGAGCAGAAGATAAGCAAAATAAATCCTCCAAAGCCTCAGACTGGTATCCACTAAGGGTACATCTACACTACAGCGGGGAGTCGATTTAAGATATGCAAATTCAGCTACGTGAATAGCATAGCTGAATTCGACATATTGCAGCCGACTTACCCCGTTGTGAGGACGGCGGCAAAATCGACTTCTGCCGCTTTTTGTCGGCGGCGCTTACTACCACCTCCGCTGGTGGAGTTAGAGCGCCGATTCGGGGATCGATTGTCGCGTCCCGATGGGACGCGATAAATCGATCCCCGAGAGGTCGATTTCTACCCGCCGATTCAGGCGGGTAGTATAGACCAGACCTAAGAGAGAGAATCCTCACCTCCGACCTGTTGCTGGGAATAAAATCATGGGAATAGTGAGGATATTTGCTGCTGCTACTGACCCCATCCAAAAAGAAACCTTTCCTGTGGTGACATGTGCTGTGTTGCTTGCTCCTGGTGAATGTTTTTGTCTATTGAGTGCCTATATTTATTATAATCAAGAGTCTAAAGGGGGTGGGTGGAGATGAAGTAACGGTACTCACAAACCAGCGCCTCCCACTTGATGCCAAACACTCCATTCTCTGTAGATCTGCATAATGTTGTTGTCACACTCCTTTCTTGCATGCTTTGCTTAGCTGCACAATAGTTAATGCTTTTTCACCATTAGACTTGACTTACTCCTTTGAACTAAACTGGGAGTTCAGACTTCTTTCAGCAGCATGGCTGCAGATTCTGTACTATCAGGTTTTTATTTGAACTTAAATAATTAACCTATCTTTGGAACTTGAATGGGCTAGAGACTTTTTTAAAATTAAAGGTTAGATTGTGGAGTCAAAAATGGTAGCTTCAAGAAAAATACATCAGTTCTCAGAACCATTGTGATCTGACCCAGTTTGATCCCTTTTGAGGCTAAAACAGGACACTAGTGAACTATGTAATTTAAAATGTGGGTCTATTTTGCAAATTGATTGAATAAGGCAATACATTTTACTCCATGTGTCTGCCCCGTGTACATATTTGCTTACTTCATTGACAAAAGTAAGTCTTTACTCCTGTTATCACTGCAGAGCTAATGCAGCTATGAGATCCTATTGTTTCACACATCAAAAGAACTGAAATGAATGGAGCTATGCTGATCTACACCAGCTGAGGATCTGCCCCATAACTTGTAGACAATAGTTGGTACAGATAAATTTGATAGGGTGAAACTTTATAGCACAAAAAAGCCCTCATGCTTCCAGATAGGCCCATTGCAAGATGTTAGGAAGAAAAGATATGTCCTAATTGCCAAGCAGTTTTTTCTTGCACCTTTTCTTAACCATCTGTATTGGGCCCTGCCAGATCCAGGATAGTGGCCGTAGATGTACCTTGGTCTGTCTTAGTATGGCAATTTCTGTGTTTCAAATAGAGAACAGAATTTAGTTTGCAGAATTTCTATTACTTATCCTGTTTCGGATTTGTAAACTGTCAGAACTTAACTTTCAGTTTCTAGGGTCAGTTTGCAGTTTTTTATATATAGACTAATCAAACGAGACCTGGAAATCAGAGACAAATATGCAATCCTATGGTGCCTTTTTTGAAGTTAGTTTTCAGAACGGAGATGACCTTAAATTAATTAACTTGGGAGAACAAAACCTGTAAAAATTGCACATTAATAATTCGATACTAAGTGAAGCTCTGTCATCATATTGGTCAATGGGCAAAGTAATAGCTGTCAGCGTGGATTGTTTTAATACCTAATTTTAAAATACCAGTTTCTCCATTCTTCCTTTTGCAAGGAGGCAGATGGGATTACTGACTCTCTCGTAACCTAATTATAATATTATAATTACAATTTTCCCCAAGCTGGAGCTACAGCTTTATTTATATATATATATATATATATATATATGTTAAAGAAGGAAAAATAAAAAACGGTGGATTGATATAAACTATTTAAGTTCACCTTTTTGGGGGCCTTTGGGTGATTTATGTAAAAATGGCAATAAAAGTGATTTTTTTGGTGAAAGCTAAAATTTTGTAGTGGTCCTTGGGTGATTAACTTGTGTGTATTCCCTTCATTGTAATTAGATTATTGTAACTAGATAATTACTGTAACACCATTATTTTTCTACTCTTGACTCAAGGATTTAACAGGAATTAAGCAATATTATCACAGTACACCATGCTACCATAGATGAAGCACTTGAATAAAATAATATTCTAACTTTGAAGCTGTGTTCAGACCATTTTGTTCACAGCACCTGGACTTGCTGTGCAGGTAAGCAACATTCAGCAAGTGTTTAGTAGCCATGAAAGACTCTAAACAAAACCAACTAGAAATATTTTCTTAGTATGTATTATTTTTGTTGAAGTAGGAATCTAAAATGCATTTGAAAGGACTGGTTTGATGACCTGAAGCATCCTGGGTAGGTCTGGAAGCTTTAATTTAAGATGGTTTGTAATTTTGTGTTTGTAAAGCAGATAAACAAAGTATACCTATGTCCATATGGCTTCAGTTCTAGCTATGTGAGAGACTGACTCTCTCTACCAATGTACCATCAAAGCAGCTGAAGTCATGTTAGTTATTTCTAGTCCATAGATTTAAACATCTGGGAGCTAGCTGGTGGCAGGTGTTGGAGGGTTCTTCATCCTTGAATGTTTTTCTCCTACTGTTCTGACAGAGCCCACATTTGTTGATCTTTTGGTGGTACTCTGGAAAGCCCTCTCCCTAGGCTTTTGCTTGGTTGGGGATAGAGCGCAGTCGAGTGGGCTGACTTTGGGTAGGATAAAAGTTTTGTTTTTTATTTTTCCTCCTTTGTCCTTTAAAGTCATTTTGTTAAATTTTGTTTGTCCACCTGAAATGGCACAATTTGTAAATAGAAAATGAATCATGGCCATTTTCCTGAAATGTTTTGGGAATGCTCCATTGATGTAAAGAGCATCAGATTTTGAGTCTGATGCTAAACCTGGACCTCTCACCAACTACACTTACACCCAAGGTCCATTGCACTTACTCTGTGGATATCAGACCTACATTCTTTGGCAAGGCTTCCTGATTTCTGTAGCAAAGTAACACTAAATTCTGTGGTAAGGTTGATTATAAAATAATTCTAGAACATAGTGCTAATGAAATTTTAAAAAATCTATTTTACAGTGAATTTAGAATAATTTCAATACTATCAAATATTATTATTATGATGGAACTCTATAGTTGAAGTTGTGTTGAGATTTGTACTTAAAACGAATTAAATTTCCCGTTATACAAAGAATATTGTCTGGTCTCTCTGGAAGGAGTATGAGCTATACATCTGGAGAAGAATGTTCTGAGAATTTCCAGGTAAATCTGTTAATTAAAAGCATTTAAAAATCACCCATTTTTTTTTTTTTTTAATTTGAGTAACTTTGATTCCATGTAGCAAAGATATTTCTGAAGCTTGAACATTTAAAATTGACTCAGTTATAGGCAATTTAAGTTAATGATTATGCAAGTGGTTGATTTATGAATACTTGTAACCATTTCTGTTTATATTACAATGTTTATAAGTTTTGTCAAATTAATTTGTCATATAGTGTATTTTATGACTATTGAGGTGTATAACTGATTGTGTCCATTCTGCTCAAAAGAGAATGGTGGCTCAACACCTCATATGGGAAGCTGATGAAGAAGCAACCTTTATTAAAAGGAGTGCCTTGCAACTCAGCCAGATAAGTGAATTTGAGTTTCATTGGCAGTGTGATAAGCAAGGACCTGCACCCAGGAATTGTCTCCTTGACCTTTGGAAACTCATAGGAGGGAATTGCTTTCCTGTGGATTTCCTAAGGTTTACAGGAGAACAGCCTCCTACATAATTCCTAATATATGCAGTGAGGGAATTTGTCTTCTTGGCCCCCTATACACGTTGACAAGCTCCGTTATGCACTGCCTTATTCTCCCTGGCCAGTAGTCTACCAACAGTCAATGCCCTTCTCCACTGCCATCTCCTATTGATCATTTGTAAACGGTGTGTGTAAAATATATAAGTATTTCATATGTCAACATTTGTGTGTTAGTTCATTTCTCCAGCCCCTCAAAGAACTGAAATCAGGTTGCCACACGAGCCTTTTGACATTTGATTTTTGTTATATAACACACAGTGAATGTATGCATGGCAGTGTGTGTGTATTTCCACAATATTTGTGTATGATTTGGTTTAGTAATCAGTGTGTTGTATATTTTCGGGAGGTGGGGGTGCGGGATTGGAGAGTCATAATGTAAATAAATAGTGGAACCTTTTGGCATGAGATCAATTTAGGCACATAAAGAAAATGTCTAATTTCAAAACAGTGGAAATTTTTAAAAGAATTCACTTAACAGAAAAAATGCTTACTTTCTCATTTACCACAGGACCAATAGGGTCACAATAAGGATATTGGATAACCTAAAGAAATCCAGATAATTTTCATTAATGGTTAATGTGTCAAAAATTATTCCGGCAAAGAAAGGTTCTTTATTATTTTATTGAGCATGTCAAGCAGAGAGGGATTAAGGTTTTGTGGGACCCTGGGCCACAGCAAGTGGGGGACCCCTCCCCACCTCTTCTGTCCACAGCCCTACCCCGTTCCACCCCTTCTGCCTGCGGCCCAGCCCATAGCCCCACCCCATTAAAATCCTAGAACTGGAAGGGACCTCTATAGGTCATCTAGTCCAGTCCCCTGCACTTGTGGCAGGACTATTATCTAGACCATTCCTGATAGTTGTTTCTCTAACTTGCTCTTAAAAATCTCCAATGATGGGGATTCCACAACTTCCCTAGGCAATTTATTCCAGTGCTTATCCACCCTGACAGGAAGTTTTTCCTAATGTCCGAATTAAACCTCCCTTGCTGAAATTTAAGCCCATTGCTTCTTGTCCTATCCTCCGAGGTTAAGAGAAAAATTTTCTTCCTCCTCTTTGTAACAACCTTTTACATACCTGAAAATGGTTATGTCCCCTCTGTCTTCTCTTTTCCAGACTGAAAAAATTGGGTTTGTTTAATCTTCCCTCATAGGTCATGTTTTCTAGACCTTTATTTGTTTTTGTCGCTCTTCTCTGGACTCTCTCCAGTTTGTACACATCTTTCCTGAAATGTGGTGCCCAGAACTGAACACAATACTCCAGTGGAGGCTTAATCAGAGCTGAGTAGAACGGAGGAATTATTTCTTGTGTCTTGCTTACAACACTCCTGCTAATACATCCCAGAATGATGGTTGCTTTTTTTGCAACAGCATTATACTGTTGACTCATATTTACCTTGTGGTCCACTATGACCTCCAGATCCCTTTCTGCAGTACTCCTTCCTAGGCAGTCATTTCCCATTTTGTATGTGTGCAACTGATTGTTCCTTCTAAAGTGGAGTACTTTGTATTTGTCCTTAATGAATTTCTTCCTATTTGCTTCAGACCATTTCTCCAGTTTGTCCAGATCATTTTGAATTTTAATTCTAGCCTCCAAAGCACTTGCAACCCCTCCCAGCTTGGTATGGTCCATAAACTTTATAAGTGTATTCTATTTGCCATTATCTAAATAAGTGATGAAGATATTGAACAGAACCAGACCCAGAATTGATCCCTGCGGGACCCCGCTCGGTATGCCCTTCTAGCATGACTATGAACCACTGATAACTACTTTCTGGGAATGGTTTTCCAACCAGTTTTGCACCCTCCTTATAGTAGCTTCATCTAGATTGCATTTCCCTAGTTTGTTTATGAGAAGGTCATGCAGTACAGTATCAAAAGCTTTACTAAAATCAAGATATACCACGTTTACCATTTCCCTCCTATCCACAAGGCTTGTTACCCTGTCAAAGAAAGTTATCAGGCTGGTTTGACACGATTTGTTTTTGACAAATCTATGCTGTTACTTTTCACCTTATTCTAGATCCTTGCAAATTGATTGCTTAATTATTTGCTCTATTATCTTTCTGGGTATAGAAGTTAAGCTGACTGGTCTGTAATTCCCTGTGTTGTCCTTACTTCCCTTTTTATAGATGGGCACTGTATTTGCCCTTTTCCAGTCTTCTGGAATCTCTCCCCTCCTCCATGACTTTTCGAAGATAATCACTAATGGCTCAGATGTCAGCTCCTTGACTATTCTAGGATGCATTTCATTAGGCCCTGTTGAATAGAAGACATCTAATTTGTCCAACTAATTTTTAACTTGTTCTTTCCATATTTTAGCCTCTTCTGATCCTACCTCATTTTCACTGGCATTCACTGAGTAACGGGCCTACCCTGTCCTGGGTCTTCCTCTTGCTTCTAATGTATTTGTAGAATGTTTTCTTGTTACCCTTTATGTCTTTAGCTAGTTTGATCTTGTTTTGTGCCTTGGCCTTTCTAATTTTGTCCCTACATACTTGTGTTTTTTGTTTATATTCATCCTTTGTAATTTGACCTAGTTTACACTTTTTGTAGGACTCTTTTTTTTTTTTTTTTTTAGATCATTGAAGGTCTCCTGCTCAAGCCAGGGTGTGTCTTGCCATACTTCCTATCTTTCCTACGCAGTGAGATAGTTTGCTCTTGTGCCCTTAATAATGTCTCTTTGAAAAAAACTGCCTTCTGTTGTTTTCCCCCTTAGACTTGCTTCCCGTGGGATCTTACCTTCCAACTCCCTGAGTTTGCTGAAGTCTGCCTTCTTTAAATCCATTGTCTTTATTTTGCGGTTCTCCCTCCTACCATTCCTTAGAATCATGAACTCTATCATTTCATGATCACTTTCACCCAAGCTGCCTTCCATTTTCAAATTCTCAACCAGTTCCTCCCTATTTGTCAATCAAATCTAGAACGGCCTCGCCCCTGGGTAGCTGTCTCCACCTTCTGAAATAAAAAATTCTCCAATACATTCCAAGAATATATTGGATAATCTGTGCCCTGCTGTTGTTTTCCCAACAAATGTCTGGGTAGTTAAAGTCCCCCATCACCACCAAGGTCTTTGCTTTGGATGATTTTGTTTAAAAAAAAAAAAAAAAAAAAAAAAAAGACGCATCCATTCTGCCCCTTCCTCCTGCCATCTCGCCCTGTTCCACACACAATGAGCCCATTATGCCTCCCCCCACACACACACCTAGCCCCAAGACCTGAGAAGCTCTGTCTCCCACCCTCACCCCTGCCATGGCCCTGGGCCGCAGTGGGCAGAGCTTCTGCAGCCCTGAGTCCGCAGCAGAGAGCTAGAGCTCCTCCAGTCCTGGGACCATAGGTGTAGTTTGACCGCTATATTTGGCGGGGCAAAGCGTTGCCCGTGCACGCTGAAGCCAGTCCCCTTGGTTCACTGGCTCTCGCTTTCCACCTACGGTGCTACCTGGGCTGCTGGTGCTGGGGGGGACAAGACAGCGTAACGCAGGAGCCCCAGCTGCTGCTGGCAACCACTCCTGCACCGGCTGCTGCAGTGATGTCCCTGGTGTGGTGCTGCTGTGGCTTCCTCCCTGCTGAGGCTACTGCTGCCCAGGGAATGCCACATGCTGGGCTCCTGCTTCCCCCCCACTCATTCCTGTATCTCCTTCTCTTCTCCTCCCCCCCCCCCACACTCACGGTTGTAGAGGAAAAAGGCGGGCCCTGTGACCCAGGAGGTGGTGTCCAGCTGTTGAGGCAGGACCCAGAGCACAGGGGAAAAGCTGCTCTGTCCGTTCCCTGTGATCTGAAACATGCTGGGGGGAGGGGGAGAACGCAGCACGGGAATGACAAAACCCTCTGGCCCCCCTAAGATAAGCAGAGCGGGGTCAGGGCATGGGGGTGCCCATTTTTTCTGGGCCCCCCAGTTGGCTGGGGACCCTGGGCATGGGCCCCCCAGTTGGCTGGGGACCCTGGGCATGGGCCCCGTCAGCCTAGTGGCTAATCTGCCACTGATGTCAAGTGCTGACAACCTACTATGTATTGAAGAGAGTTGCTGAGTACTGTACTCTTTGGGAGATATTAAATACTCAGATATCTTTTCATTAAAAATATAGCTAAACATACTTTATCAAAAAAGTTCCTAAAATACTAGAAAATAATTTTCAAATCCAGAAAGTAGAAACTCCAAGCTCTCAGAAGTTATCCTATATCTATTTCTTGACAATAGAGAAGAACTGGATGTGAAGATAAAAGTGAACCTTGGAACCAGTGACTGAGCTAACTTGAATTTAGAGTAAGAAGGAAAGAATGGCTTTCCAAATTTGCACCAGTATGAAGATAAAGGACTTCAGGTAAGCAAGTTTTGAGGACTTAAGTAATGTAGGGCCTGATTCTGCCACCCATGGTCACATTTAGTAGTACGTTATTCTACACATAGTCATATTGAAATGAACGGGCTACTTTGAATATAGTACAGTAACTCATCGCTTAACGTAATTATGTTCCTGAAAAATGCAACTTAAAGCGAAATGATGTTAAGTGAATCCAATTTCCCCATAAGAATTATAATTATATATATATATATATATAGAGAGAGAGAGAGAGAGAGAGAGATTGTGATTGATTTAAACAATTTAATACTGGTACACAGTGATGATGATTGTGAAGCTTGGTTGAGGTGGTGAAGTCAGAGGGTGGGATATTTCCCAGGGAATGCCTTACTGCTAAATGATGAACTAGCAATTGCCTGAGCTCTCAAGGGTTAACTCGTTAATGTAGAGTATGAGGCTACAAGGTAGCACTAATGGAGGTAGGGGAGACAGCATGGCAGATAGAGACACACACCGTGTGTGTGTGTGTGTGTGTGTGTGTGTGTGTGAGAGATGCGCATTGCTCCTTTAAGTACGCTGACCCCACTCTAAGTACCCTGCCTTTTTAAGTAGATCAGCAAGCTGAGACAGCAGCTGCTGTCAGGAAGCTCCCTCCGTCCTGAGCCCTGTCGTGTCTCCCCCCTGCTCTATGGAAGATGGGGTAAGCGGGGGGGCAGGGGGAAGGGGACACCCTGACAGCCCCCCTCCTCACCCTCTTCCCACCCTCCCCTGCCCGCACAGCAAGTAGGTGGATCCTGGGAGAAGCTCCAGGGCAGAGGGCAGGAGCAGCACATGGCAGTGGGGGGAGGGACAGCTGAACTGCCGGCCCGGCAATTGATAGTCAGCTGGGCAGCTGCCGCACGGGGTATTTAGGGGAGTGGGGAGCTGATGGGGGCTGTCGATCCATCCTGGTTCCAAGCCCCCACCAGCTAGCTCCAAGGGGCTGCTCTTCCTGCAAGCAGTGGACAAAGCAGGCAGCTGCCAAATTACATTATAAGGGAGCATTGCGTAACTTTAAACGAGCATGCTCTCTAATTGATCAGCAATGTAACAACATTAACCGGGATGACTTTAAGTGAGGAGTTACTGTACTACTAACTGAGCAGAACTGAAAAGATTATATCACTTACTACAGAGTTGTAAGGAAAATGCAGAGAAAATTAGGACACTGGCTTCTGGGAAATTGTTCTTCATATCTTGTCTGTAGACCCATCACATTTTTCTGGCCATGATATCCAAATCACTGTTAGAGAGTATGAATCAGAAATAGACTGAGAATTCTTACAGTGAGTAGATACTTGCATTAACCGGTTGTTATTGCCTTCAAAACTTTTTATCCTTCACATTTTGACATTAGAGACAGATTAGGAATTACAATTCCTCCAGTTCTCAATTCTCTTTAGATAAAATTGAAATGTGTGATAATAATACAGGGGTCCGCAACCTACTGCACGCGTGCCAAACACTGCACACGAGCCAATTCTGAGTGGCACGCAGCTCCCTTCTGCGGTCCCGGCCTCCAGCCCCACTCAGTCCCACCGCTCTCCCCTGCGGGGGCAGGAGGCAGAAGCTTGGTTCTGCGGCAGCCAAGCTTCCCCCCTCCACCACTTCTGACCCCAGCGTGGTGCTTTCCTGCCCCGCCTCCACTCCTTCCCTGGCCAATCAGCTGATGGCCCTAGCGAGGGGGAGGGGGAAGAGCGGCAGCGTGCACGCAGCTCCGTATTGGACGCAGAGAGAGGTAGGGATGGAGCCTGGGGGAAGGGGGTGGAACAGGGCATATCCCTTCCAGCCCCCTGCCCTAAGAGCACCCCCATGAGCCAAGCACCTCTGCCCTGAACCCCCCACCCCAACACACACTCAGCCTTCTGCTCTGTACCCCCACAGCCCCATCCCTCTGCCCTGAACCCCCCCACCCCAACACACACTCAGCCCTCTCCCTGAACCCCCCACCCCAACACACACCCAGCCTTCTGCCCTGCACCCCCACAGCCCCAGCCCTCTGCCCTGAACCCCCACACCCCAACACACACCCAGCCTTCTACTCTGCACCCCCACAGCCCCATCCCTCTGCCCTGAACCTCCCCACACTCAACCTTCTGTCTTGAACCTCCCCACACCCCAACACACACCCAGCCTTCTGCCCTGCAACCCCACAGCCCCATCCCTCTGCCCTGAACCTCCCCACCCTCAGCCTTCTGCCCTGCACCCCCCATACCCCCAGCCTTCTGCCTTGAACCCCCAACACACACCCAGCCTTCTGCCCTGCACCCCCCACAGCCCTCTGCCCTGATCTCTGAACCCCCCCACACACCCCAGCCTTCTGCCCTGACCCCTGAAACACCCCCTCCCCCCCCAAGGTCTGGGGTCCTGGCTGCAGGCCCAATCAGCCCTCTGCCGGCTTAGGTGAACAGAACCCCAGGCTGGCAGCGAGCTGAGCAGGCTGGTGGCGTAAGATCAGCATTTTAATTTAATTTTAAATGACGCTTCTTAAACATTTTGAAAACCTTGTTTACTTTACATACAATAGTTTAGTTATATAATATAGACTTATAGAAAGAGACCTTCTAAAAACGTTAAAATGTATTACTGGCACGCGAAACCTTAAATTAGAGTGAATAAATGAAGACTTGGCACACCACTTCTGAAAGGTTGCCGACCCTTGTACTAATGCATGCAAAATTTGTTTTTGCTTTGATTGATGGGATAGACAAAATGTGATTGGTCACTCCTTAATATGAAATACATTTTCAGATCTGGGCCAATGAGGTTTTCCTAGCTTTGACAGGTTGGGGTTCTCTCTGGGTTAATATTTAACTGAAATCACTGCATAGCACAGAGGGCGTTTGTGTGAAAGAGGTCTGATTTCTTCATGCCCTCCCAAAATTTTGTATATGGGTTGGCAATATGCATGCCCAGCTTTTGATGCGATTTTATATGGCAGAAATTAAACCATAAAAATTGAAGTAAAAACACCATATTATGAGGTCTGTTATTAAAATTAGTTTTCTAATGTAAAAGCTACATGAAGTATATAAGTTATAGAAAGTATCTGAGAATGATTGATGGCCTACTTTCATGCTTAAATTATAGCCTTTTTAAAACAAGTTTAAAGATATGAGATTTTCAGAAAGGACAAAGGGAAGTTAGGTCTTTCAGTGGGAATTGAGTGTCTAATTCCTCTTTATGCTTTTGCAAATTTCTCTCTTGAAGTGTGGCTATCCAGGAGACTATGATCTGTATGATCTTGTATTTCAGAAGTGGTTTGATTTTGCAGGAGCCTTGTCTTCACTGGTAATCTAGTAGCCCAGTAAACAGCAATGTCAGTGGGCTCTGCATATTATCCAGTGTTTTTGTCCGTAAGAACTGTGGCCCTTATACATGTCATTCAAAATTTGTGTATTCTGAGGAGGGTAAAAATGGGGAGAAGATACCTGCTTCAAGATGGCGGGACATAATGGACTCCCTCTAAAGGGGACTCAGGGAGTCCAAAATTGCTTGTATGAAAGACCTGCAAAGTACATCTTCTAACATAAATTTCTTTATGCCATGACTTGGGTAGTCCAAGTGATGTAAATTGTTCTGAGACCAATACAGGGAGGCATTCCATCATGCCCAATTTGGACTAATCCTTCTGTTTGATCTCTCCCTTTTAAAATAATCCCAGCTTTTTCTTTTTTGCAGGTTTAGTGAATCCACTTCCCTTTCTGTGTTTGAGCATTATTTCTATAAGGCTGAGAACTTGTACTGTATGTTTCTTTTATTTATTTAAAGAACAAAAACAAACAAACACAAGAAAACACTGATAATTTGAGGCAATCCAACTTGGAGAATGTATTGCAAAGCTTGCCTATCACCCTTGACTAGTGAAAGTGCCTGGGCCCACTGTCAGAGATAATGACTAGAATCTTATGCTAGTAACAGATGGTGTGTTTTGAGTGAATGTCTTCAAAAGAAAGTCAGGTCAAAAAGGGTTGTAATGAAATTTGATGTGGTTTTGTTTTTGTTTTTTTAAATTTCAGGCAGGTAGGCTTTTCTGCATATTGTATTTAATTCAATTTTTCCTTTTTATATTCATTTTTGTTGACATTCACTTCTGTTTGTTAAACCTATATAAAAGGCTATTGTATTATGGGTCTATTGAGCGGTAAACTGTTTGTTTTTTTTATAAGATGTATTTTGTAACAATATATTTGTTCCTTAGTTTTGTTGGGGAAAGGATACCCTGTATTTGTTCGTTTTGTGGATTGCCATACATTCTTGGAAACTAAGCATTAGTTTTTTTTAGCATTGTAGATATCATTGCATTTGACCACACATAATAGATATAAGATGCATGTGCAAGATGTGATGTTGGATGGTGGGGGAGAGTTGATCATATTTGATCATATTGTTCCTTTTTATAGACACTTTGCCAAAAAAAAAAAAAAAAAAAAAAGTGTCGTCCCTCTCTCCCCCCCGCACCCCTCCCAAAAACCCTCAACAAAAAACTTAGAGCAAATGTGAGGAGGAATGAGCCCATGCTCCTAAAAAGAGCAACATGTTAGATTTGTGCTATGCTGGGAGTGGAGATTTTATATAAAATGGTTGTTGGCAGCTTATCAAATAAAGTACAACAAGCTAAATCTCTGAAAAGGTGTTAAAAATCAGATGTATGTATAGCTCAGTCAGGAGAACAAGAGCCTTGAATAAGGAACTGAAATGTTACTTGAGTTGAAAAAATAAAAACCATTGTTGCACTTTTTTACTAAAGGGAGAAAAGAAGCATGTCTTGGTCATTTGTTTCTGTTTGTACTTTTAAATTATGTAGATGACTGAGCTTTACCTAGAGTTGCTTTAAGCTTTGAGTACACTGATTTGGAAGGTTGGAGAAGAATGAAAAGAAGGTTGCAACTTGTATCATCTTCTATATCCCTTCATTTAAAAATGGCTGGTTATGAGGAAATGTGCAGTCCTGGAGAAAGCTGCTGCTTATCTGTAGCAATACAATTAAACCACAAGTGGTAGCAAACATCTTATTTAGGTGCTGGTAGGTGAATTAAGAAGCCTGATTTCAGGCTTCAGCTTTTAAAAAATTTGGCCCTATGGAAATAACAACACAACAAGTTGCAAGAAATAAGTAGTTTCAAATCATTGGAACTTGATTCAAACTCCTTTATAAACTTCATATTAAAAATATTTTTAACTATTAGATATTTCAAATAACCTTCAAATAACCATCAACAGCCTTTAAGTCTCATAGTTGGATACAAAACAATCCCTTCTCCAGTTACTTATTTAAGTTAAGGACATTTAGAAGTTGGAAATGGCAGAAAAGACTACTATAAAATTGATAGAAGAGTGCATCTCTGGGATTTGTTTAGTGGTTTCTAGTCAGATTGTTAAACATACATCTTTGTATTAAAATTCCTATTGGCTTATTTTTTAGTCTGCTTTTTAAACAAAACAAAAGTCATGAATACAGTGTAAAATTCACCCCAGGACCAAAGACTGACGTGTGGCCATTTACATCACCCTGCATCAGTCCTTCATAGATTGATATGGTCACATTATTGTGGGGGCAGGCCAGTCTGTGGAACTGTGTTATATGGCACTTGTACACCATGCGAATTGTGTAGTATGGCAACAGGTGCTGTTCTAGTCAATAGCAGCTGCAACAGAAGGTGGATGTACAGCACCCTCATACTGTTCTTGTGCTGGGCCTGTGGATTTCACCTCCCCTCCACACTACAACTTAACTGCCCAGCTGTTTGAGCATTAATTAATGTAAGAAATGGTGCACATTTTTATTTTACGATGAATAAAAGTTTTGAAGTTAATTTATTTTCAGCCATTTTTTGTATGTAACCATTGGGTGTCAGATCATAATTCTAAATATAACTGTGTGGAAAAACGTCCCACCATGTACTGCTTTTGAAGAAAGGAGATCTCCCAATTTTGTTATAGTTTCAATTTCAATATCTGTATGGGATTTTAAATTTAATATGTGGCTTCTCATTTTAAACATACCAACTGTTTCACAGAACTGTCAAGGGGAGAGTTTGTTCAGGCAAACTTTCTTATAAGAGTTTAATTTTTTTGCTTTTTGTCTGTATTAAGAAAGGTTTTTTTTGTGCAGACAGAATGATCTGTCTCCAGTTGCTTGCAATGCCTGGTCTGTATATCTGAGAGAAGTAGCAGGATACTTATTTGTGAAAGCAAGGGAAATGATTACCTTTTTGTTTTGATACAAACCAATGAAGGGGTGGGTGTGTGTTTGTACAGTATCATTTGCTCTTGGTTGTTTTTTCCTTTCCTTTTTCCATTTCCCATTCCTTTTCATTGCCGGTAAGTCTGTTATGTTCTACTATAAGGCACTTTCCTCCACTGGGGCTAAAAACCATGTTTGTCTTTTTTTGTACACAGAGGTGTCTTTAATATTGTTGGTCTGGCCACCAAAACATTTTTTATGCTTTCACTCCCAAGATGTTTTCTGCCCACTATTATGCCACCATGCAAATAGCTAGCTAAAGGGTTTTGGGTAGGTTAGCAAAATGATTAATCGGAATATGTATCCCATATTTAACTGATTTACTTTATATATAAAACACTTTTTATTGTAGAGAGATTTTCAGGTCTTCCAGCCCAGTCAGATGTTGCTGAAGTGAAGCTCAGCTTGCTATTTTTCAATATTATCAGCTTGTTTGTTTTATGTTTCCTAGGCTGCCTTTGAAAAGAAAAGGGCCAAAAACTTGCATTTAAAAACGAAGTTGAGACTCTTTCACATCTAGTCATGCAAGTCATGGATATCTATGGCATAGTCTTCCGAGAATCCAAAGGCTGACTGTGGCTGTGGTTTTGTTGGCATAGCTATCCAATAAAGATTGGGACAAATAGTGTTAAAATCAAATTTAAAACCCTACAATTTTAAATGTGATTTGTCCCCATCCAAGCTGGCTAGCTATACAGTGGTTAAAACAGTTAGTGTTTTAAAATGAGTTGAGCAAACCTAGTTTTAGGCCCAGTCAAGATGGAGCAAAAAGAATGGCGCCTTGTGACTGGAAACATAGGAGTGAGGTATGAACTCTAGGATTCTGTTCGTGACTTTGCTGCAAGCATGCTGTATTGAGGAAAGTCAATTTCCCTCACTGTGTTTCCCAATTTATAAAAACAGAATATTATCTCCCCCCTCACAAGAATGTTATGAGGCTTAATTAATGTTTGCAAAGAGCTTCTGGAAACTTAGGTTAAAGACACTATATAATGCATGACTACATATGTGTAAGGTGGTGATAGATGATATGAAGGAAGAACTAGATAACATGACATTAGCAGTACTATGAAATTAATTTAGCGTTTGTTTTTTTCTATATTTTTAAAACATAGTTTTAAAGGTAATCTTTTTCTCAATTCCTTGAAAATCTTTCATGCCTACTTCCTACATCCATAAAGAAACAACAAAAGGGACAAGTTAATTTTTTTTTAATTTGTAGGTCACCATAAAGTAGAGCCTCAGCTGATGATATTTGTGCTGACACTCTATTTAGGCTATTCTCCGATCTCTGCTGACTTTCAGATTTTTTGTTCTCCCATTCAGCAAGTGGAGACACATTCCTGGTGTTTTGTTGATATCATTTTTAGAGTTGTGTCTGGTGAAGCTGCTGCTTTTTTTTTTTTTCATACCAATGACCTTTCTTAGCTTGTGAATTAGTCCAAAATCACGCGTCTGTCCCTAAAATGGTTTCATTTTGGTCCTCTAAACCAGGGTTTCTCAATTTGTGGGTCAGCCACTGCAACCTACGGGGCCCCAGCACCACTCAGGTTTGGCCCAGGTGTCATGCTGATGGGAGTCTGGGTAGGCCAAATTTGAGTGAGTAGCACTGTAATCCCCTGAGCCAGGTCACAACTCCACTTTCACAAATTTGGTCCGGTCAGAGGAGTGGGCAAACCCTGAGCGGTGCTGTGACCTTGGAGGTTGCAAGAGGCAGAGCTGATAGCCAAGCCCAGCCAGTCCCACAGCCCAGGAGCTTGACACTGTGGGGTGAGTGCCGGGCAGGATCCAACTGAAATAATCACAGGGCCTCTACCCCAGGGGTCTCAAACTCAGATGACCCTGAGGGCCGCATGAGGACTAGTGCATTGGCCCAAGGGCTGCATCACTGACACACACCCCCCGCACTGCCTCTGGCTCCGCCCCACTCCACCCCTTCCAATTAGGCCCTGCCCCTGCCCCACCTCTTCCCACTCCTTTCCTGCCCCATTCCAATCCCTTCCCTGAAGTCCCCACCCCAACGCTGCCCCCAGGGGGTGCAGTGGGGGCTGAGGGCAGGGAGTTGAGGTGCAGGAGGTATGCAGGGTACTCAGGGCAGGGAGTTGGCGTGTGGGGTACAAGAGGGGTGCGGCAGGGGGTTGGGGTACAGGGTGCAGCAGGTGGCTCAGGGCAGGGACTTGGGGTGTGAGATGCGGCAGGGAGTTGGGGGTGCAGGAGGGGTGTGGGATGTGGCAGGGGGCTCAAGGCAGGGACTTGGGGTGCAGGAGGGGTTCAGGGTGTGAGCTCCAGCCTGGTGCCGCTTACCTAGAGCGGCTCCGGGGTGGCAGCGGCCCTCACTGGGGCCAGGACCCCTGCTCTACCCCCGCTCTACCCCCAGACTTTTTACTGGGTTGCAACAGGCCATACCCATTTACAAATGGGTCCTGAGCCTAAAAAGGTTGAAAATCACTGCTCTAAACCTCTGACTCTAATCCCTCTTGTTTTTTAACTTTCCTCTTGCCACCTTTAACAACTTGTGTGGTTAAAAATTCCTGTCTTTTTAGGGGAAAAAAAGGTTAGATACAGTTCCTTTGGGTGCCACTTAAGACCACTCCTGACTCTTCCAGTGAGGTCTTCGCAGGTCTCTGCCCCTTTGCTGGAGCAATGTAACTGAAATTTGGGCCAACATAGAATAATTTTAAACCTTTCCTGGTCCTAAATGTGAGGCCTGAACTTTGGTCCCCAAATGATTGGCACTTTCCAGGATGGGGTGATAAGGTAATCTTAAATTTTGTGGGTTTTTTTGTTTGTTTTTTTTTTGGTTGGTATTTTAGGACTATTAGTTTTGTTTCACTGATGAAAAAGATTCTGATTAAATTAGCTGAATACAATATTCAAATTTCTCCATTTCATGTAGTCATTTTTGTTTCCTTCTGCTGGGTTGGATCTCAACAGATGTAAGATTCTGCTGGATGCAGAAATTAATTTAAAATTTAGAAACATACCGTTCTGATGTAAAGGAAAGGATTACATAGTGTCCTGTAAGCTTTACGTCAGGAGAGTCATGGGTTATTTTGTCAAAGGGGTGTAGTTTGATAGTTAAGCATTTACCATACATTCTACAGACTGTAAAGATTGAGTCATGGCAATTCTGGAACGTGTTTAATTCTAAAACTAAGACTTCATTTAAGTAATTTATATGGGAGCGTAACTGTGTAAAGGTTTTATGACTCATTTGTAGATTTTCCTCTTAAAAGCATACTTTGTCCATAGTTCAGTTCTACTCACTGAGAGGAGCAGGGAACAAGTTAATTTGAGAGTCCTCAGGTATTTAGAGATATTAGATTATCTCCAAAGTCTGTTCAAATTTCTCCTCTAAACTAACTTTTTGCTCAGCCTTTGGTTACCAACCCCCAACTCCCAAAGATATACTGAAATCCATCTTTAAATTTTAATACAGTTTAAAAAAAAAAGAGAAGAGGAACTCATCATATGCACCTCTAATATTAAAAACATTTCCCAATCTTTCTGTGTTGCAATTTTTCTTGTCCTTTACCATCTCTCCACATCCTGTTTGTCCCCCTTACTGTGGTAAGCTTAATTTAGATTCCACATTTCTCGGGAGAGGGATGTGTCATTTTTGTTGCCTGTAAAATGCTGTGTGCACCTCTGGGACTGTATAGTAACTTTAAGTCACAATTGTGTGTAATGATGCATCTACGCAGCCTCTGGGAAAGTGCTTCCCAGACCAGATAAACAGACATGTACTAGCTGTGCTTGTGCTAGTCTTGAAAAAGCTGCAGTGTGGCCATGGTGGCATGGGTATCAGCTTGGGCTAACCACCCAAGTATTTACTCATGGGGTTGGGCGGGGTTGTACTTGGCTGACTAGCCTGAACCACCAACCTTGCTGCTACAGCCACTATTTTTAGTGTGTTAGTTCGAGCACAACTACTGTGTCTGTCTACCTGTGCTGGGCAGCATGCTTTCAGCTGTTGTGTAAACATACCTATGGTAACTAAAATGTGTTTCTAACTTGAAAGACACTTTCTTTTTTGGAGCAAGGGAAGAGATTGCACTGCAGAATAAATGAAAAGTGTTGCATATCAAAAGAGCATTTCAGTTATGGCCACAATGTTAAACATTCTTACCTGACCTATTGGATCATTTTGAGTTTGAGCACAGCAAGTGGAGGGAATTATACTCAGCATAAAATATTAGTATTGAATATCCAATATTATTTTTGTGAGACGGATTCCTGTTTATATCCTTGCTGGCTTCTTATATATTGAGTCTAGCACCAACTCATAACCACATGTGGCTGGGTCCTCCACATTGAGCAGATGTGTAATGTAACAGGAAGAATTTAATCTTGGTCTAACTTTTGTCAAAACTGTCACCCTGTCTACTCCTCTCCCCCCATGTATTCCATTATCTTCAGTATGGTTGCTTTGTACAGTAAAACAAAGAGCTGAGATGCCACTTCTTATCTGTACCATAGACCAATGACCATTGTGTTTGTTTATGTAACCTGTACTTTGGGAAATAAGCCCTCCTTTAGTTTCTCAAAGAATTTTTGTCATATCGGTAAATAGGCCTTTTCCCCCATCAATGTTTAATGCACCAACATTTTTTCATTTTTTTCTTTTTTTAAACGTACTCTGAGACCATACTAGTGGATGCATTTCATGGGTGGTGAAAAGTGTGCATCAGTAGCCTAATATGGCATAATTGCTAACAGACAATAGGGTAACACATTGTGAAAAACACTTAAAACCCATTTTCAAAAGTGATGTCAGTTTAAATCGTTTTTGAAAATGGAACTTAGATTCCAAAATCACTTAAATGCGTTTGAAAATTGTACCCATAGTTACCAGTACTTATTTTTGCCAAAAACCCACAGTCCCTCATTCTCAATAGATTTGTTTCTACCCTCTTCTTGCTCCCTTTAGGAAGGCCAGTCTTGGAATTTGAGAAACATTGCCCTATGTGAGTGTTTCTCAAACTTTAGCAACCTGAGGACACCTATTTTGATTTTAAAAATTTTTCATGGACCCAAGACCCCCCACTCAACCCCAGGCCCTGCCTCCATGACATCCCTTCTCCCAAGGCTCCACCTCTTCCCACTCCCGCTCCTCCCCGCTTACCCCCAGTGCCTCCTGCATGCAGTGGAACAGCTGTTTAGCAGGGTGCAGGAGGCACTGGAAGGGAGGGGGAGGAGTTGATCATAGGAGCTGATGGCCCCGGACATGATTCTGCCCCCTCCCCTGAGCGTGCCCTGTCCCCACTCCTGCCCCCTCTCTCCCAGTGCCTCCTGCACCCTGCTGAATAGCTGTGCCCCTGCGTGCAAGAGTTGCTGGGAGGGAGGGAAGAAATTGATCAGTGGGGCCTGTGGGCCCCTATTTGAGAAACCCTATTTAATTTTTATATGCTTTTTAATTTTAAATGCTTTTTTAATGGGTTGGTTGATGAAGGTTTAAGTATTACTCATTGTCTTAGACCTTGATTTAAACCTGTTATATGCTAAGGACATGCATTGTGGTCTAGTTCTTGATGATTGTTTGCCTCCATCACAAAATCACCACGTTTCTGATGGATTTGTAGTCTTTGCTCAGGAGAGATGCAGGGACAGGACTACTAGAAATATTCTAGTCCAGGATTATGATTCATTGGCAAGACTATGTCTGGAGTTGGGGAAGCTGGCAGAGATTTATTTTGTCAGTGCCATTAGTTAGTTCATGAAAACTAAATACTTACGTTCAAACTCTCCAAAATATTTTTAAAGTACACTCACAAAAGCTACATTTTTGCAGATTCTCTTGAACTTTCTGTAGAACATTGTAGCATTTGAGATTTTTAGCAAAAGTTAACTTGGCACACAAGAAGAGGGAAAGATGGAAAGACATTAAACAGTTCACTTCTTTCCAGAGACTATAATGGCTCCATTATATTTTATGTTGCTGGCAACACTTTAGCGGTGTTTTATGGTATGAAGAAAAGTTAATATATTAAACAGAACAGAGAATGAGAAAAATAGGAAAAATAGAGATATATTTTCTAGGAAAGAATATAAAAAGATGGTTTGGGCTGTAGAATAAATTTTTGTAATCAAGCATTTTATTGAAAATTATTTTCAGTCAGGTTACGTGAATACAGCAATGACAGCAGTTTTTTATAGCTTGAATTTACTCTAGCTCTTCACTATAATCTATTGATGATATTACTAACCGCCTGCTAGGAGCTGCTCTCTCCACTCTCTTTCCATTATTCTCAGCTGCACTGTTAGCAGATGAATTTAAAAGAAGGGTACAAATTGCATTTCTTATTTTTTCAAATGGAAAGGAAAAAAAATTCCTGTGTAGACGAGTATTTTAACCATTTTTAAATTCCCTCTTTGTTAAAGTAAGACACTGGCTATTTGGTCATAACTGATATATTGGATTACAGTCAACTTAAACTATATACTTAAACTTCCTCCCCGAAAGGAGTAAAAAATGGAGAACTCCGTATGTTGGTGAGGAAATAAAATTGAACGCAGTCAGTGGGCAGAAGAGCAATACATTTACATTATTTAAAGAAAATAAAAATATACATTGTTCAGGCAAAATTCATCACTTCTCAAGATCATCTGTTGCAACATTTACCCACAGAAAGTAGTAATATTTGCCAATTCAGGCAACTGTACAGGGTAATTTCCAACCATGCTATAGTTTAAAGGCGAGTTACCAGGAGATTTGTGAAGTCTGATTTAGCCCTAGCTACTTGACTAAGTTAGCTACTCTACTGTACCTTGATGCTTTTATTTTTATTATATTAACAATAACAACTTTCATATTAATTTCTCTCAAGCTCAAACATTCTGTGAATATGTTTGTCTGAATGGTAGCTGCTTTGCTATTTGCTTTCTCCAGCTAAACCTAGTTACCTCCTACTTTCTTTGAATTTTATTTAATAAGTAGAGATGCAGTAACAATAGCTATTTTAAACACTTAAATTCACTGAAATGAGAATGTTATATACATTGACTAAAGATAACTGCCATTACCACAATAGCTAAAGTAACTATGTACACAGTGTAGACACTGGGAATGGTGTTGCTGTTTGGTGGGTTGCTTAAGGGGGGTACCGGAAGGTTAAGTAAGATTTATAGTAGGAAGAATGGATGGTCATGGAACTGGGCATATAGTAAGGAAAAAAATTATACACAAATATTTGAATAACTTCCAACTAGAGTTTCTTTTTGACTGTGTCTATGCTCTTTGATTTTTAAAAGCATTATTTGGGCAAATGTTAAAAGAAAAATAATTTTGGTTTTACGGCAGAGATTCATTTAATCACAAAATGTAAAATGGTGGTCAGAAGTAGCGTTTTATGGTAAGGTCATTCAATCAGTGAATGGAATGAGACCAAGTGATGGGTTTTGGTATTCTTTATTATATAATGGAGAGCCAGCACAAAACGTAACTGTTTAATTGCAAATATTAACATTGAGCAAACAATGTCAACCATATGCTGAAATTCATATGCACGGAATATCAACTTTCAAATCGTGAAGACTTCATAAAAATCAGTGTCTTTGTGAACAGAGAAAAAGGTTAAGTTAACCAGATATTGTTAATTGTGAATTGTTGGCCCTCTTCCACTCAGCAATTATTGCCCTCTGCCATTCAATTTTTTTTTTGCAAGTTGCGTAGGGCTCTTCAGCGGAGTTTTGTTATTGCATTTTATTTTGTCTCCTACCATTTTTAAAAGGACATTAGTTTTGTTCTCACCTTTTTATTCTGACAATGTCAATTCTTCCTTTTATTTTTGAAATCCAAACCAGAATATTACACTGGTAGCTTTAAGCTGGGGTGAAACCTTAGAAATATTGCGATTGAAGACTAAAATAAGTCAGAAATTATCTGTCTTTAAAAGTGACTTGCAGAGGAAAGATTGGGCTTGTGTTCTCATTTTGCTTTTTTATGACTTATAAAGAAAGCCTGGAAGTGGTGCTCCCATTCTGTTCCAAGTATAATTTAAATAAATGAGAATCCTTCTTTAAACCAATGACATTCTTTCAGCAGTCTTATGAATTACTAATCTGTCGTAGTTCATCTGAAGCATACTCGTTTTAAATATATTGATACCTATGTGTGCAGTGGTGTTGTAGGTGTGTCAGTCCAAGGATATTAGAGAGACAAGGTGGGTGAGGTAATATCTTTTATTGGACCAATTTCTGTTGGTGCTTACACAGAGCTCTACAGGTTTGGGAAACCTACTCAGGGCATGTCTACGCTGGCAGAGTTACAGCACTGCTCAGAGCGCTGAAGGGAAACTGCTGCCGTGTGTTCACACTGTCAGCTGCCTGCACAATAGCGTGTTCACACTTGCGGCACTTGCAGCGGTATTCTGAGCAGTGCATTCTGGGAAGCTATCCCACAGAGCATCTCTTTCTCTTCTGACGCCAAGAGTTGTGGGAAGATGGAGGGGGTCACGGGGCATCCTGGGTCCTGTGCCAATGCCCCGTGATGCATTGCTTTGCATCCAAGCAATCTCTATGCTTCTGTCCACATTTGGTGCCATCTTTTAATGGTTTGTGTATTGCGCGCCCTACCTCTTCGGGCTGCAGGAATGGATCCCGAATTGTTGACCCGTATGCTGCTCACTCTGACCAACATGTCACGAGTGGCAGTGGAGTTATTCCTTAAACTACAAAGACAAGAGGAGTGCGACATTGATCTTGCCACATGTACTAGCTATGACACAAGATTGCTTGTGGCATTCATGGAGGTGTTGACCACAGTGGAACACCACTTTTGGGCTTGCAAAACAAGCAGTGAGTGGTGGGATCACATTGTGATGCATGTCTGGGATGATGAGCAGTGGCTGCAGAACTTTCGGATGAAGAAAGCCACTTTCATGGGACTGTGTTATGAGCTCGCCCCAGCCTTGCGGTGTAAGGACACAAGAATGAGAGCTGCCATTGGAGAAGCGCGTGGCAATTGCACTGTGGAAGCTGGCTACTCCAGACTGATACTGATTGGTCGCTAACCAGTTCGGAGTGGGAAAGTTGACCATTGGAGTCGTGTTGTTGGAAGTGTGCAGGGCCATTAATTGCGTCCTGCTTTGAAAGACCGTGACTCTGGGCAACGTGCATGACATTGTAGATGGCTTTGCACAATTGGGCTTCCCTAACTGCGGAGAGGTGATAAATGGCATGTGTATTCCAATTCTGGCAGACCACTTAGCCACCGAGGTACGTTAATTGGAAGGGGTTTTTCTCAATGGTTCTCCAGGTGCTTGTGGATCACCGTGGGCGTTTCACGGACATTAACGCAGGCTGGTCCAGAAAGGTGCACGATGCACACATCTTTCGGAACACTGGCCTGTTCAGGAAGCTGCAAGCAGGGATTTTCTTCCCGGACCAGAAGATCATCATAGGGGAAGTCAGAATGCCCGTTGTGATCATGGGAGACTCCGCCTACCCCTTAATGCCATGGCTTGTGAAGCCATATACGGGGCAACTTGACAGCAGCAGGGAGTGGTTCAACAACAGGCTGAGCAAGTGCAGAATGACTGTGTGTGCTTTTGGCCGTTTAAAAGCCCGCTGGTGCTGCTTCTCTGGGAAGCTGGATGGGCCGATGACAATATTCCTATGCTTATAGCCACATGCTGTACGCTCCATAATATTTGTGAAGGGAAGGGTGAAAGCTTCACTCAGGGCTGGCCTGCAGAGGCTCAGCCCCTGGAGGCTGAGTTTGAACAGCCAGAGACCAGGGCTATTAGAGGGGCACAGTGCACAGTGAGGCAGCAATTTGAAGCTGAAAGCCACTAATATTTGTTGCTATGCTTGGGAGTGCAGTGCTTGTAATGCTAAGAGGTGATTGGTAGAGACAATGCAATATGTGGGTTTAACATAATTGTGTGTTGCTTTTCAGGGTCCTTTTTGCTTTCTTTTAATAAAAGACAGCAACCGGAGGAGAGAGTCAAACAAAAAAAAACCCATCAGCCGTGAGGGGAATGGGGGAAAGGAAGGTCCCAGGAGGAGGAGGGGTCCCTGGACGGCTAAAGATTTGTGTATGTCCAGGGATCATATCCAACCTTCTCCTCTGGAGTACAATGCAGCGGGTACTGTACTTCAGCAGGGCCAAACTGCAGAGGGATGGGTGTTGATTTAAAACACAGCCAGTACTCACATATCTGTCACTGACTGGCAAGCACACATGAGCCACAAGACCCCCATAATGGTGAGGAGCCGCAGGGGCAGGGTAAATCAGTGTTCCCGGACTCTACTGTATACTGGACATGTGGCTCTTGGGGAAAGCCAGCACTGTAGGGGTGGGCCTGATAATCATTCCTGTCCCCATACTTTCCACAGGATGTGATCATTATGGAAGAAATCTCATTGCTGCGGATGAGCAGGGAATCAAGGGAGGGTCTTCTCTAAGCCTGCGGCTTCCGCCCTGGCCCCTATGCGGCTCGCCTGTGTGAAGCAATGGTACACCCCCCTCCCACCCGTGATGGCAGAGTGGCGTGGGAAAGTTACCATTAATGTGACAAGAAACAAAGCAGCTCTGCCAAAGAACCTGTGGCAGTGGATTGCCAAGTACCTCTGAGAGTTTCCTGGAGATCTGAGGAAGATTCCTGTGAAGTAAGGGAGTCAATCAACAGCCTGTTTCGCTGCTCTGACTAGGCATGCGGTGGGAGACAAGCCTGCTTTCTGCAACCCTCCTGCCCCCAACAACTCTCTTCAGCGATTCCCAAAATCAAATCCACTTACCAGTGGCCTCCTCTCCTGTTTGCCCTTCGCCAACATCCAACAGCTGTGACTGGATAGCCTCCTCTGGGATAGAAAACAGCTACTGGCTGCATACATCTCGGACCTCCAAGTCATCTTCTGCCTCTGGGTCCCCCTCCACATCCTCGTCCAAGATTTCCTCCTCCTGGCTTGGTCCACTCTCGACTGGCACGCAAGCCACCGAAGTATCCACAGTGGTCTTCGCAGTGGCGGTGGGGTCGCCGCTGAATATTGTGTCCAGCTCTTAGTAAAACTGGCAGCTCATGGGCACAGCCCTAGAGCGGCGGTTTGCCTCCTGCACCTTGTGGCAGGCATTCCTCAGCTCCTTCACTTTGACCCTGCACTGCAGTGTGTCCTGGTCATGGCCCCTTTCTGTTATGCATCGTGAAATCTGTCCATAGGTGGTATAATTCCTACGGCTGGAGTGCAGGTGGAACTGGACAGCCTCCTCTCCCCAAATGCTGATGAGGTCCAGCAGCTCAGCATTGCTCCAAGCGGGGCATGGCCACCTGGAAAGATGCGCTGAGACCACTACATGCATCACCAAGCAAACAGGAAGGGGACTTTAAAGATTCCAAAGGAATTTATGGGGTGGGGATGATGGCTGGTCACCTGAGAGCAGGGCAGTAAAGTTCAAACCGATGACCAGAAAGGTGAGAACAGGCGTTGTGGGACACCTCCCGGAGGCCAATTGCATCGTTGTAATCGACCAGGGTGTCGACACTGGCACTACAGCTCGGTAGCCCTGGCGCAGAAATCTGTATGCCTCTTGCTGGGGTAGTTTTTTAAAGTGCTACAACTGCGCCGTTTCTGTGCACTAAGTTGCTTGGCAGTGTGTACACCTCCGGGGTTACAGTGCAGAAACTTGCTTTACTGCACAGTAACTTGCCAGTGTAGACAGGGCCTCAGTGTCACAACTGAAATAGAAGATGGAAAAGACTGTTTAGCATAAGTTGCTAACATATACTTCAAGGGACCATTTATATAATAATTGACAGGCTGATCTGCTGCAAATGATACACCTGGCTTCCCATCCTTCTCCCTCAATTTACATATCCCTGCATTCCATCAAATTTGTTTTCATCAAATACTTACTCTCCATGTGCCAATGTGTAAGTTTGAACCTGTAGTCAATTACTCATCGTGTATAACATACATTGTTGCTGGACATACGTCTTAGAAAACTCTACAGAATATTGTTCAGCTCTCAAAAAAAGGACCCAGTTGGTCACTAGCCATAAGATTCCTTTCTTGCACTAGTAGTTGAAGAATGCCTTTTGTTTACATGGTGGAAGGTAATGGTTGAAGCCTCCTAGAACAGCAAGACATATACCTGCTTGTTCTGAGACATGTAATTGCCACAGTCAGTTACCATATTTAAGCTAAAGTGATATGAGTGAAGCTTAAACTGGTTTAAGTGCCTCTGTGTTTAGGGGTTTTCATCAGTTTAACTAGATGAACTGCAAATAAATTTAGTTAAACTGGTTTGATATTTCTCATATAGGCAAGGTATAATAGTGAGAATGAAAATAACAATTAAAACCACATTAAAATTGATTACACATCTCTATTTCAAAGCCACTGAAGATAATGGGGCTGAATGATTGCAACTGAGGAGCTTATGTGGTTTGTAAAACCTGTATCACTGGTGTTGAGATACGAAATGAAAAGAACCCAGTTTGACTCTTAAATCCCGGGTTGAATGTGCCATGTTGGGAACAAAAAAACCCATCAGTTTACTTGCAAACTGAGCAAATTTACTGTGAAACAAAGTGAGGTAATGAATATGGAACGTTTTGATGCATTTTTAGAAAGTTAGCTTTTAGGGGTATCAGCATACTTCATACTAATTTTTATACTTGTTACTGCTTTATTGGATGTAGCAGTCAAGTATTCCATTAAATTTCTTAACCCCTCCCCCCCCCCCCCCTTTTTTTTTTTTGGTGGTTGTTGCAAACCATGGGAGTTTGTCACTCCAGTCTCATGCCTCCTGATGAGCACACTCCAAATGCCTTGCAATTCTCAGATGCTAATTGTCTGTCAGGAATGAATAAAACCAATAGAAAATTAGAACTGCAGCAGCAAATCCTCTACAGTGGTTCTCAAACTTTTGTATTGGTGACCCCTTTCACACAGCAAGCCTCTGAGTGTGACCCCCCCCCTTATAAATTAAAAATCCTTTTTTCACATTTAACACTATTATAAATGCTGGAGGCGAAGCGGAGTTTAGGGGTGTATGCTGCCAGCTCGCGACCCCCCATGTAAAACCTCACAATCCCCTGAGGGTCATAACCCCAAGTTTGAGAATCCCGTCTTACAATCATGCAGAAGTGTCTCTGAAGTTAGGTTCTCAAAAGAATGCTATCAGGACCAGAAGAATGTTTTTAATCATTTGAAATTGATCACAGAAATTTAATTGCAATGTTGAAACCAATACAAACTTTTTCTCTTATGACTTTGGCTACTTACTGTTTCATACAATAACACTTGTCAAAATGCCTGCTGTTTGTGCATTACTTTGTGCCTTATTTCTCAGGCAGGAGAGGCTTCTAAACAGTGTGTGCCTGCCTGCCCGTCTGCCCTCAATATCCATGAGGATTTGTTTTGAGACTTTGAGCATATGCTAATCTATAACTGTCCCAGAGGTGACCTTATCTGAAAGTATATAGGGTTAGGAATCTGAAGAAAATGTTGCTACTTGGATTGTTTTTTTTCGTCTGTTTTGTACAGTTTTGTGGTACTTTGATTTCTTGACACTGTTTGGAGTAGTTTAAACTTTTAAAAAATATTTCCTTACTCCCCTTGTCAAAGTTTGGTTTGAGTCTGGAACTTTTATGGCATATAAGTGGCAACAGCCGTGGAATTTAAAACAAAACAATCTTAACATCTGAAATATTGACAACATTTTCACATGCTTTGAGTTTAGCAGTATCAGTTTATCTACTTCTTTGTAATAAAGGCTGCAGTGATTTAGGTTTTTGTTAGATTCTGCCACAAAGCTACATTTCTTGATCAAAAAAATTGATAAGCCAAATGTGCATGATCAGAAAAAAATATGCTGTGAAAAAGATAACTTCTAAAACAAGTTATGGGGAAAACATGGTTATAAGCCACAAACTGCAGAACAGCAACAATTCAGCATTGGCTATACTAGTTTAATTGAAAACCTAAGCATGCTTTCCTGTTTCCAAAAAAGATGGAGACAAGTATAGTGAATACTCATAACAGTGAAATGAATGCTTTTTTAAAATTCTTGCACAAGCTGTATGAAAAATTTAAGTGAGCCTCTGGAGTTTTGCTAATCAATATTCTCAAGTGATTTAGCCCCTGGGATAATTTTAGTAGGGTATAACATTTACAGTTGAAAGTGTATTTTTTGTCAGTTTGCACTACTAATTTGTTGAATGTTCTCCTTACAATTCTTCACTTTTTAGATGGAGGTTATAATAGAGCAGATTTTAAAAGGCAAGCTATCATTTCTTGGGGATGGGGGTGGGGAATCTTAGTATGGCATAGTTGAAATACAAGAAAAAATTGATTGAAAAATAATCCTCTCTAAGTAACATTCTATTCAGTGTTAAAAATTAACCCCACTTTCTTTGAATTTCCTATTTTTTTTCTGTTTGTAAAAATATTAGTTTCTTTTCCCTTATTTGAAGGGAGTGAATGTCTGTGCTGTGTTGTTTTTGGTTTTTGTTTTTTTTAATAGCAAGCAGGTTGAAGTGCTGAGTACAGAGACTCATTAATTACGGAGATATTGTAGTAGCCAGTCAGAGTAGAGAGAATTTGTATAGTTAGAATGTGGTTACAGATGAGTAACTTTTTGGTGGAGTTATTTTTATTTTTGCATAAGATTTCTATGGTGCTTATTACCATAATATGTGTAACAAGAAAGGTGCATCAAAACTGAGTCTCAACAAGTAAACCTCTCCTTTCTTCATTTTAACCTAGTTCCATATAAGTGTGTGCTAGTGATTGTGGCCTTCTGTATTGGATGTCATTACTACATGGCTTTTTAGGGAAATGCTTTTTCTAAGAGATTTGCCTCAGCCATGGTGAAGCAAGTGGACAATTTCTCCTATTTAGAAAGTCAAATAACATCAGATAAGATGCAACAAAGAAATCAAGAACTGCTTGTAAAAAAACATATTCAGCAACTTCCAAAGACTTCTGTGCTGTCAAAAGTTACAACTCACTAAATTGCTGTAGTGCTACATATGGTCATCCCTTCTGTATTGATGGGAGAGCTGGGCATTTAAAGACAACACTGAGATGACTCAAAGTGTTTGAGTGTTGATGTTAAAGAAGAATGCTAAAAATTAACTGGATAACTACGAATGAGGTGATCAGAAGGATGAATTTAAAAAGAGCACAATTAATTGAGACCTTAAGTACCTAACATCTTTCTGTGGGCACATTGCTTGTTGATCACAGAGCAACTCGATTACTTCACTCATACTATCAGGCAAGGTTGCAGGCAAATCAGGAATAGAAAAAAAGAGCCAGCTCAAACATGCTCTCTGAAGTAATAATTATTGTCTAAACCACCTATAGCATTTTGGGCGTTAGACTGATGATAAATATTGAAATGGCACTGTTGTCAGCAAGAGGGAAAGGGTGCAGAATAGTTACTAATCAATAACTACAATTTTTTCCAAAGTTACGTGATTTCCTATTTTGATTGGTTGTGACTGTCTGATTGGCATAGTGCCTGTACAGTTATTGCTTGATGTCCAGCACCTAATACAGGGGGGCCCTAATCTTTATTTAGGCATCTGGGCACACAATGATATTAATATTTAATAATGTCTGGTTCTTAGAGTACAGGTTTTAAATATTCCCCCAAGGAATATAAAAAAGTGACTGATTTTAATATTCAGATTCCTAAGTTCAAGTGCAATATTTCACAATAAAGTTAACTTTCTTGTGCTGCGGCCAATATTTTATATACTTACTGGTATCGATCATGAAAATAGTCTTTACTTATTTCATTACTTTTCAGATGTTCAAAAATGGTATGAATCTACCATCTGTGAGGTGTTTTTTGGAAATATGTCATCTCATATTACACGTCTAATAAGTAATATACTGCCTAACTCTTTTTTTTTTCACGCAATAAGCTGGGATAAACTTGTTTACGTAAAGTATCAGAGGGGTAGCTGTGTTAGTCTGGATCTGTAAAAAGCAACAGAGTCCTGCGTCTGACGAAGTGGGTATTCACCCACGAAAGCTTATGCTCCAATACATCTATTAGTCTTAAAGGTGCCACAGGACTCTCTGCTGCTTGTTTACGTAAGATTGTTGCTGCTCATCAGGTAAGAGAAAGCACATACACTATATTGTATTGGTGACTACTAGAATAAGGAAGTTTCTTGAGCTTCATTTGCACATCAAGGTGGAATCAGCCTCTTCATTGCAGGCTAGCTAGATTTAAATAATAGTTGAAACTTTTTATGGGAGGAATTTGTAAGCTGGCTGAGACTGCTAAGCTGCTCAGGAGTTGAAAGCAAGTCTTGCCTCTTATTTCTGAATTGGCATCTAAAATGAATAAGAGTAGCTATGAATTGAGCATTGTATAGCGACAAGGAATGAATGGGGAAAAATCCTCTCTTGATGCAAACTATGTCCAAAAAATTCCCTGCAAATAACGCTTTATGCTTGACCTCGGAGTCCCATATATTTATAACTGTCAATAATATGGAAAATAAAGCTAAACACAATAGCCACTTAACATAATTCTATCCTACTGCCTACAGGAGTTCAGAAGTTATTAGTATGATTATGTTTCAATTATTTTCTCAGCTGAGGTATTATGAACTTTTTGTCCACTTGTGTTTCAATAGTTGTTCAGCTGTATATATTTAAAAAAAAAGGGGGGGGGGACGACGACACTTCAAACAGGCCATATGAGGTTGCTATCTTATACACTTTGTTCAAGGATATCTAAATCATATACAAGGCATAGTATAACTTTCTCCCATGAGTTGATAGCAGTACTGTCTGAAAATATAGATATACTCAACTTTAACTCAGTTATTCTCATAAAGCTGGGGGGGCGCGGGAGAAAGGGGATTTCAGCACCAGCAATCAGAAGAGCATGGCAGTTGGAGAAAAACAGGAACAAAATTCAAATAATGTGATAGCCACTGGTGGCTGGCAGCTGGAGTCTCACTGCTGGCTTCTGTATCTGAGCGGCTATTCTTTTTTTCCTTTTGTTATATAGTAATCTCTAGTACGGTCCCTGTCATTTCCAGCTGTTTTTCAGGATTCTAGGCTCTTTGTAGTGAAAAGCCTGGGTGACTGAAGAAGCAGTTGAAATTGAATAAGCACCATGTCCCAAGCCAACTTTCTGTGGATCATGCTTTGGAACTTCTCCCCTGTATCATCTCCAGAATCCATCATTTCCCTCCCTACTGGTAAAACCTTTAGAATCATAGAATATCAAGGTTGGAAGGGACCTCAGGAGGTCATCTAGTCCAACCCCCTGCTCAAAGCAGGACCAATCCTCAACTAAATCATCCCAGCCAGGGCTTCGTCAAGCCTGACCTTAACCTCTAAGGAAGGAGATTCCACCACCTCCCTAAGTAACCCACTCCAGTGCTTCACCATCCTCCTAGTGAAAAAGTTTTTCCTAATATCCAACCTAAACCTCCCTCACTGCAACTTAAGACCATTACTCCTTGTTCTGTCATCTGGTACCACTAAGAACAGTCTATATCCATCCTCTTTGGAACCCCCTTTCAGGTAGTTGAAAGCAGCTATCAAATTCCCCCTCATTCTTCTCTTCTGTAGACTAAACAATCCCAATTCCCTCAGCCTCGCCTCACGTCATGTGTTCCAGCCCCCTAATCATTTTTGTTGCCCTCCGCTGGACTCTTTCCAATTTTTCCACATCCTTCTTGTAGTGTGGGGCCCAAAACTGGACACAGTACTACAGATGAGGCCTCACCACTGCCGAATAGAGGGGAATGATCACATCCCTCGATCTGCTGGCAATGCCCCTACTCATACAGCTCAAAATGCCATTAGCCTTCTTGGCAACAAGGGCACACTGTTGGCTCATATCCAGCTTCTTGTCCACTGTAACCCCTAGGTCCTTTCCTGCAGAACTGCTGCCTAGCCACTCGTCCCTAGTCTGTAGCAGTGCATGGGATTCTTCCGTCCTAAGTGCAGGACTCTGCACTTGTCCTTGTTGAACCTCATCAGGTTTCTTTTGGCCCAATCCTCTAATTTGTCTAGGTCCCTCTGTATCCTAGCCCTACCCTCCAGCGTATCTACCACTCCTCTCAGTTTAGTGTCATCTGCAAACTTGCTGAGGGTGGAATCCATCTCATCCTCCAGATCATTAATGAAGATATTGAACAAAACCGTCCCCCGGACCAGTCCTTGGGGCACTCTGTTTGATACCGGCAGCCAACTAGACATGGAGCCATTGATCACTACCCGTTGAGCCCAACGATCTAGCCAGCTTTCTATCCACCTTATAGTCCATTCATCCAGTGCATACTTCTTAACTTGCTGACAAGAATACTGTGGGAGACCATATCAAAACTTTGCTAAAGTTAAGGAATAAACACGTCCACTGCTTTCCCCTCATCCACAGAGCTAGTTCTCATCATAGAAGGCAATTAGGTTAGTCAGGCATGACTTGCCCTTGGTGAATCTATGCTGACTGTTCCTGATCACTTTCCTCTCCTCTAAGTGCATCAGATTTATGCTTTTTCAATAGCCTTTATTGTTGCAAGCCCTTCTCCTTTTTGGACTCCAACATATACAAAATGGGCATCTACAACGTTCTTAGGCTTGGTCTACACAAGGAAATTAAGTTGGTATAACTGTCACTCAAGGATGTGAAAGTCCACATCCATGAGCAACATAGTTTAACTGACTTAACCCATTGTGTACACAGCACTAGGTTGAAGGGAGAATTCTCCTGCCGCTGTAGCATTTTAAATATAGCGGCAACGTGTTCAGAACACGCTCTTCATATCACTGCGCTAGTTCATTGACAATCTCTTATTGTCCTTTTTGGTGTCAAGATTAATCTCTTCACCTTAAAAGACCCAAGTAACTGTGCCTGTGTTTATTATTTTTTTCTTTCATTGTCTGAAGCTCCCGATTCTGCAAAGAGCTCCGTGCAGGTGGACCTCTGCACAGACTCCTATTGCAGTTAGTGGCAGTCCATACAGGGTGCTGAGATCTGCCAATACAGATTTCACTGAAGGATCAATGCAGAGGGGATGTTTTTGGGGGGTGGGTGGGCAGGGTTGGCCCACTCCCCCCACGTTTGCTGCTTGGATTGTACTGAGCATGCTCACACAGACTGAGCATGCTCAGTAACACTGCTGAAGCTGGATGCCCTCACTCCATGCCCCCCTACTCCCCCACTATTGGCAGGCATGGGTTGCATCCCGATCAATGCCTAAACTACTTCTATCTTCTTTGTTAATGTCCTCTTTTTTTACTCCTCTGCTCCCGGCTTTGCAACTTCTTGCCTGCTGCCCTATGCTTCTTCTCTTTAGGCTCTAACCAACTTCCCATTCTCTTCCCATCCCTCTTTTTAAATCAGAGCTTTTCAGTAATCGGCCAGTGATGAATCAAGTATCAAGCATTAGTTAAACAACAATACTCATTCAAAGATTAGACCTTCACTGGTGTACTATATGTATCTGCCTTGCATTGCCTGTGTTTGATTTACATTTTAAACTCCTTTGGGCAGTGACTGTGCTCCTTTGTTCCTTTTTGAGTGTGAATGGCACTCAAATAATAAACCTCTCACCAGAAACAAGGTCACTTTAAAACACATTACTAAAGCACAACAGAAGAACTTCCCTTGATATTTTAAAAAACACTTTTTACGTGTGCTTTGGAAGTTGGCTTTAGTGGAACTTTCTTTCTTAACATTTTATCACATTCCTAATGTTTGTTACGTGAATTGCATATTTTGTTGTTGACTCCACCATCAGTTTTCTGTATGCTTGCATTTTCTATGTAAATCTGAATAGTTTTTTTTCGTATTTGTTGAAACCATTTTTTTTTTCAAGTTTGACAGTTCATTTACTTTTTAAGTAACAGAAATTTGATCTTTGCTGGAATATATTCTGTTACAGGGCATACTGTCTACCATATTGTTTCTTTTCAGAGCTTTTTAGAAGATTATATGGGTTTCTATGCTTATAGAGAAAAGAGTATTGTGAAATGGAATGAAGCATTTCAGTGTACTGTACAAGGACTGTACAGAGTGGACTCACATTTTAATTCCACCTTACTATTGGACTAGGTGTGAGGAATGTAGTTGGAGTGACTAGGATTCAGTCAAGTTGGTTTGCTGCTTCTTTTGATTAATCTAATACTGAGGTACCATAATAAAAACTTGCTGGTTAATTCTTACTTCACACACTTGTACGTTATGGTCACTGGAAACCTCCAATGTGGATATTGAGCTTACAAATATGATCAATTTATTAAAATGGGCATTGTGGAGGTTATGGTGCTCAAATTATTTACCATGAATGTGCATTTCTTTTAAAAATGAACTCTTGATTCTGAAAAAGTTTCTTTAACATTTTTATCAATATTGCAGCCACAATTTAAATTCTTTTACTGAGTAGCTATGACTTGGATTGGATTTCTTTGTGTTTGCGCAACTGTATATTGATTTATCCCTCCTCTCTGTCTGCCTGTCTGTTTCTTGCTTGCAAGAAGAGAATTGAAATGTGCAAAAATCTAAGGAATATGATTATTTGGGTGACTCATTCATTTACCTAACAAGTGACTGAGATAGATTCCATGGTACAGACACTGTATGACTTTAAAGGGATCCTGGTAATTTGACAATCACATGGCCTGGATATACAACAGTGATAGTGATTTGTGGGTGTCTCATTTACTAGATGTCCAACTTGTAACACGTTGAAAGGACCTGATTTTCAAAGACTGGGCGCTCAGTGGTCAGCACCTAAAAACTGAGGTATCAAAATTGCTACTCACTTCTGAAAATCTTGGTTAAAACACTTTAAGAACAAATCCTTGCATATGTTACAGATAAGTCCTTAACTCATTAACACTGAAAACTATAATCTAATTTTGCTTTTAGCTTTTTACATTACTGCTTATCTTAATTTTTCTTCTTTTGGACTCTAACATTAATTAGGTATTTCATCATGGTTTATAGTTATTGTCTCATAAATGTTGTGTTAAATGTGGAAGGCAGATGTTGATTGGGGTGGTGGGGAAGTAAGTTTCCATTTATATTGTTTTAAAAAAAAAATTCATGGAAACACATTTGTGTTGATTCTAAAAGTTTAATGTTAGAAATCCTTAAATTTAGGCCGTATTTGACGGTATGACGAAGTAAAAATTCAGTACTTTGGTCGCTCATAAGTTTGGAACAGGTATACAGGTAAACTGGAGAGAGAATGCTTTGTTTATAAAAAAAAAAAATCAGAACAACTCCGAATGCATTATTTTCTTTCTTGAAATTGAATAAATGCTGATATGAAATCTCCCTCCTCCCTCCCCCCCCCCCCATTTGCAGCTATACCTCTGGCTGTTCCTGCCATATCATTCCTTCCTCGGGAGGGGTTAAATTCCATTCTTTAATGTGAATGAGAGGAATGTTGGAAGAGAAGAAATTAAAAGAAAATACCTTTGTTTTGTCTTGAAAATATATCAAATTTTAACTAAATTGTGGGGTCTTTATTTCTTTCCTTTTATTAGTACAAGTAGAGTCCCATAAGCAGAGCATCTGGATTTGATTTTAAACTCTTAATGATTTACATTTTTTTCAGTTCATACATGTTATCTCTGAACTTTCTAAAACTAAACTCAAACCACAGCTACCCTCCTCCTTGTTTCCCGCTCCCCCCAGACCCTCATCTCCAGATGAGGATGGAGGGTAGGAAGACTTTTCAAGTTAGAAGGGGTTTTTTATTTTGTTTCGATTAAAACCACAATAATACAATTTTCAGTCACACAATCTTTCACCCCCCCCTGACTGTCAGACTAAAGTTTTCAGCTGGCCTAAAATCAGTTCCCAATTTTGTGCCTACAAAAATATTTACAAACTTGTGCAGAGAATTCAAATAGATGACTATCCAGTTAACTGTCTCGAACACACAATATAAGAAGCTGTTGCTCAAAATATAGTCCTTGCTGATACTTTTCAATGGATTGTAGACTTAATTTAACAGTCACCATTCATGTTTCTGATCTTGATGGTGAATGTAAGGTTGAGCTGAATGGGGGACATAGTTGTGAAGATTTCATTATGCCCTCAAGTCAAATGAATGGAAACGGATCACATTTTTGGGGCACTACAGAGTAACCTGTACTGATTTTACAGTGAGAAATTAATAAAAATGAAAAAGTAGGAATCGTGTTCAGGAAGAACTTTTGGAAACTTTGAGTATAATTAAAGATGAAAAAAATTGAGTTATTTTAGATTTCCTAATGGGGATGGAAGCACATATGGGCCATAGAACAGCTCTTTAAAAGGGTTGTATAACTTTATTTTCTTTAAAATAGTGGCATCACATATCCCATGGACATGTTAATTACTGACTGCAATCTGATTGTTCCTAGTCTGTGAGCCTCCCTGCCCCACTCTTCACATATATATTCACACTCTGGGCTGGGAGGTAGTAATGCAACAACTTTCTCACAACAATGTAGTAGCTTTAACCAGATCAATATAGTAATGTACAAGTAAACTGTGTATGTGAGAGTGAGGAAATAGTATTTGTATTTTTTAGCATGCAAGTAACAGTGATGTCAGCATACAGCAGAGCTTGGGTCCCTCTCAGTCTTTTTTTCCCACAAAGGAAAGTGGGGAGCTGGTAAGAACTGTGGTTTTTATTTTAAAAAATTATGAAAACATGGATTTTGACAAATAAAATAGAGGTGGATCCTCAGACTGAACTTCATAAGCTAAGTAAGAGTACCAACTTGAAAAAACTTTGCAGGTCAATTTTGATATTTATAGGGATAGTTTAGTAACTTGTGACTACTGAACTAATAATTTTCCCGTACAGCACAGCTAATGTGATAAATGCAGGAGCTTGCAAACTGATATCTATGTTCCAGAGCTAATTATGTCTTGATGGAGAATGTTGACTTAAATACAGATGTCTGAGGCCCCAGTGCTGTAAATGCTTAGGCACCTGTATAATTATACTTGCATCAATAGTCTACTAACACAAGTTACATATGTACCTAGGATTTTGGAGGATCGTGACCTAAGCCAACAACTTTGATTTCCTGTTAATCAGACATCTGTGTATTGCTTTTGCCTAAGAATATAAGGGGGAGAGGGAAAGCACAAATAATTTTATATAAAAACCAGGAGTAAGTGAGTGGTTTGCACTCCCTATCATTCTTTGAGTGGTCATGATACAGGTAAATGAATGTCTTCTAGAAACATTTGAACTACTCTGCCCCTCTCATGAAGAGCTGGTGAGGAGCACTCTAGACTGCTAATGTTGATTTCAGTTAGCCTTGGAAGTGCTACAGAGGGCATAGCTGCACCGATGCAGCGTTTTAAATGTAGACCTCCCCTCAGGCTTGAAATCTGGGTGTCCGCCTTCTGTCTGTGCCCACGCACTCAGGCTGTATCCAAGTCTTGCTGCCTTTACATAAGTTTCAAAGATTCAGTATAACATTTTCAAAAACTTTTGTAAGACCCATTTTCAAAAGTGATTTAGAAACCTAAGTCTCATTGAAAGTCAACTGGACTTAATGCCTTAACTGTCTACATCTCACTTATGAAAATGGAAGTGTCGTGGTTTTCAGGTTAGCTGTGTGTATGACCTCTGTCTCTTATGGACAGGGAGGAAGTGGTAGGTGAGGTATATCTTGACTTTAGTAAGGCTTTTGATGCTGTCTCGCATGACCTTCTCATAAACAAACGGGAAATACAACCTAGATGGAGCTACTATAAAGTGGGTGCATAACTGGTAGGAAAACTGTCCCCAGAGAGCAGTTTTATAAGTGGTCCACAGTCAAACTGGAAGGGCATATCGAGTGGGGTCCTACAGGGAACAGTTCTGGGTCTGGTTTTGTTCGATCTCTTCATCAGTGATTTAGATAATGACATAGAGAGTACACTTAGAAAGTTTGCACACAATACCACGCTGGGAGGGGTAACAAGTGCTTTGGAGGATAGGATTAAAATTCAAAATGATCTGGACGTACTGGAGAAATGGTCTGAAGTAAATAGGATGCTAATCAATAAGACAAATGCAGAGTACTCCACTTAGGAAGGAACAATCAGTTACACACATACAAAATGGGAAACGACTGCCTAGGAAGGAGTACTGTGGAAAGGGATCTTTTTGCGGGGGGGAGGAGGGGAAGGTGGTTCAGGGCCGGCTCCAGGCACCAGCTGAGCAAGCTGGTGCTTGGGGTGGCAGATTGAACGATGCGGCATTCCACCCAGTCCTAGGGCGGCACGGCTGCTTTTTTTTTTTTGTTCCGCTCCGGCCACCCTGTAGGGGGCGGCGGCATGGAAGACGGGAGCACACTGCAGCAAGTCCAGCAGGGCAGTCCTCGTCCTTCCCTCCCCGCCGACGGGAGCGGAGCCCTCGTGGCAGGCGGCGCGGTGGTAGGGGCCGCGTGGCAGTGCCCCGCTGTAGCCCTGGCCGCCCCCCTTCTCTCTCTCTCTCCCGCCCGTTTCCCCTCCTCCCTCCCCCCCCCCACGCTAGCAGGTCCCCCCTACACCCGCGCTCCAGGTTGTTTTTTTTTGCTTTGCCATTCTGGCTGCCCTGTTTTTTTTTTTTTTTTGCTTGGGGCAGCCAAAAAGCCAGAGCCGGCGCTGGAGGGGTTAATAGTGGATCACAAGCTAGATAGGAGTCAACAGTGATGGGTTGTATTAGTAGGAGTGTAGTAAGCAGGACACGAGAAGTAATTCTTTCATTCTACTCTGCGCTGATTAGGCCTCAACTGGAGTCTAGTCCAACTGAGTCCAGTTCTGGGCACCACATTTCAGGAAAGATTATGGACAAATTGGAGAGAGTCCAGAAAGAGCAACCAAAATGATTAAAGGTCTAGGAAACTTGACCTGTGAGGGAAGATTGGAAAAAAATGGGTTTGTTTAGTCTGGAGAAGAGAAGACTGAGAGGGGACATGACAGCAGTTTTCAAGTACATAAAATGTTGTTACAAGGAGGAGGGAGAAAAATTGTTCTTCTTAATCTCTGAGGATAAGACAAGAAGCAATGGGCTTAAATTGGAGTAAGGGTGTTTTAGATTGGACATTAGGAAAAACTTCTTAACAGTCAGGGTATTTAACCACTGGAATAGAAGGGACCTTGTAGAATCTCCATCATTGGAGGTTTTTAAGAACAGGTTAGACAAACACCTGTCAGAAATGGTCTAGATCAGTGGTTCTCAAACTTTTGTATTGGTGATCCCTTTCACGCAGCAAGCCTCTGTGTGACCCCCTTTATAAATTAAAACACTTTCTAAAATATTTAACACTATTATAAATGCTTGAGGTGAAGTGGGGGTTTGTGGTGGAGACTTGACAGCTCATGACTCCCCACGTAATAATCTCGTGACACCTTGAGTGGTCACGATCCGCAGTTTGAGACCCCCTAGTCTAGATAATACTTAGTCCTATCAGGAGTACAGGGGACTAGACTAGATGACCTCTCGAGGTCCCTTCCAGTCCTATGATTCTTCATGGGCATCCTTTCAAGTAACAGGACCTGTGGCTTCACTCCTCTTAAAGTAGAATCATGCAATGCACTCCACTTTTATACTGTCCCCCATAGGATACGGCTCTCCTTTTTATTAACCGTGTACAGCTCTATCCCAATATAATGCAGCCTGATATAACACGAATTCAGCTATAACGCAGTAAAATAGTGCTCCGGGTGGGGGGGGGGCACACTCCGGCAGATCAAAGCAAGTTCGATATAACACGGTTTCACCTATAACGCGGTAAGATTTTTTGGCTCCCGAGGACAGCGTTATATCGAGGTAGAGGTGTATCCTCTGGGTTGGGCACTTGCTCTAGATATCCCTTCATGAGCTGTGAGCAGTAGGTAAATGCAGTGACACCAAACAGTTTCTTGAAAACAAAGTATCCTTAGTAATACAGCAATTGGAGAGAGAAATTTGAAATAAGAAAAGGTCTATCCATGCAATCACTTAAGTAGGCCTTACTTATCCCTGGTACCTCTGCTGTTTTGGGGACCAGATTACAATCTGTTTCTCTGTAGACCCTGTCTCCCCCTTCAACCTCAGGAATTAAGCTTTTAACAGGTTCCAAATTCTGTTTTCAAGGATTCTCCATGTCTCTGCAACACTGGGAGTTATCAGCCTATCAGCCAGCCTGTTGAACAGAATGTGGTGGGGATAAACCGTCAAAGGAATTAACACATATATTGTTTTGAGTACCAGTGATTGGGCTGTCTATGACCATTGCCTATCTTCCTCCAGTGACTTCCTGTCCTTCATTGCATTAAACACAAACTTTGTCTTTGTTTTATCACCTTCCCCATCTACTGGCATGTTTTTATTATTCCCTCTTTGTTTTAGGCCAAATCTATCGTTTGCCTTGCTGGAAATGAGTACATACATGGGGAGACCTATGACCAGTTAGTTTATTACCTAGTGGTTGAGAGCTTGGAACTAAGAATACCTTTCAGTCTGGTCCCCTGCATGATGATGCCATGCACTGTGAATAGGCAGATTTTACATTCTTGATTAAAGGACTGAAAGGTGTACTCAGTTTGACGCTCAAAAATCATCATGTGTGGTTCAGCTCTTCTTGTTCACCTTCAGCTCAGTTTCCTACTGTGACTATAATGTCTGCATTAATGTATGCATTTGAGCTGTAAGAGGAGCAAACATTATTGGATGACATGGAAACTCAAGTACTTCAGGATATCCCACTCTTGACTTTCCAAAAGAAAAATCACAAGAATATCTAAGCCTACAAACCTCCCTGCCACTTCCCCTCTCCTTTCCCAAAAAGTCATGGATTTGTGAACCATAGAGAAGCTTCTCATTCCTTTTTAAATTATTTCAGATGGTTGATTCTGTAGGTGTAGTGGATGGAGCTGCACATTTTCCTCTATGTTGCAGGAAATCTGTTAAAGTAGAACTGTATGGGCTTAGCTGAAGAAAATACTGTGCTGATTTTCATGGAAATGTTTTGTGCATTAGCTGCAAAACCAATTTTCTTGGTATTTTTCCATCTTCACTTTTTTTTTCTAATGTTAGTCTTTTTTTTTATGTTCAGTACTAATTTTAGCAGTGATTTCTTCTGGTGGTAAATGACAAAGGGGTGTACTGGGGATGTGTTGTATCCAATGAGAACAAACCAAAATCTGAAGTGTGGTGTTTCCAGTGCTGGTTTGTGCATAGCCAATCATAGCAAACCAGCAGCTATTATTTAAAGCGTTTGAGTATGTTATAGAGCCCTTCAAACATTGTAGTCACTATATGCAGTGCATCAAAAGATAGAGAAAATAATATTTTGCTAGGTGTATTCATTTTCTCAAGGCACACTTTAATTTTAATGTCGGTGAGAATTACAAGAACAATATTTAGAAAAGGCAGAGCTGGAAATGGTCTATGTAGGTTACTTAATCTATCTCTCTGCCAATACAATGCCCTGTTGTAAATTTGCTAATGTTTTGGCCAGTCTGATTTTATATTTTCAAAATGATTGGGCTTCCGCCACGCCTTATAGGAGACTATCTCTTGATTTAATAGATCTGGTTTAAAGTTTTATGTCCTGATATTTGGCCAAAATTTTCCTCCTCTTAATTTCATTCCATTACTTCTAATTTTACTTTTTTCTACTACTCTTAAATCCTTTCTCTACCTGCTTCATGTTTATACTCTTCAGATATGTCGTCTTCAACCTCCTAGACAGTGCTTAACCAAGCTCGACATGTTCAACATTCATATACAGGATGGGCCCAATCCTGTGAGAGAGAGACGGGGGGCCAGTATCCTGGTACTCTGCATCTCACAGGATTGGGCCCTATATTAGCAAATGTTTACAAATATTTTACCTGCTTATTAATGGGATGCTTTCAAATACTTGTTAACTTATTTCTATCCTATTTTCTTAGGAGCTTGAAAATAACTTTTTTTCACCACATTATTTTTCTTGTTTGCCAAACACTGCTTCTTTTCTTTTTTTTTTTTTTATTTTTTTTTTATTTCTCTCTCCTGCCCCTCCCTTCTCATTAGGAGCATGTCTTTTTTTTTTTTTTTTTGTTGTTAAAAGAATCTTGGTTCCCCTTCCTGCAGTCTGACCAGACTGTACTTTGGCATCCTTTTTTGCCCCTGTGCTACCATCACCTCAAAGGCCCTGTATCATGGCAGCTTGTTCTCTTATCTGAACATTTGATCCCTCTGGATGCAGCTGACCAAAACACTTTTTAGCTCTCCTCTTTCCTCCTCCCCCCCTAAAACATACCAATTCCTGTCCTCCGTGATCACATCGCTGCTATAATGCTTGGGGAGGCTCAGTGAGAAGTTCTTTAAGATATACCCTAATCTTAACTGACTCATCTTATTAAAAATTGTGTGTGTATGGATCTTGACTCTCTCTTGCCCTATGCTACAAGTTCTGGTTTGCTTTTTTTAATTTTGATTTGAATAAGACGACTTCTAGACACACTGACATGTAATTTATGTTACAACAAAAGAAAACCTTAACTACAAATTCAAAAGGAGAAACTCAGCTAGATTGCCACCTATAAGGCTGCTTTTTTCCACCCTCTCATAGTTCTGGGGAGAATGTCTTCAGCCCTCTCCAAAATCGTGATGAAATAAGTGTCTTTTGCAGCATGCCTGGAAGGTCATCAAATTTGGAGTATTTTGAACCAAGGAGGAAGGAAGTTCCAGTGTCCTGGAGCCTTCATAGAGAATGTCCTTACCAGCAACTGGCTTTGTGGCTGTAGCAGACTTACGTTTGTTTGTTTGTTTTATATACCTAGGGTTGAAACATTGGTTTATATTTTTGAAGGTACCTTTGGAAAGAAAAGGGCCAAGTAATTTTTAAAAACAGCTATGATTCTCCATCTCTGCCTCTGGAGCTGCTAATGTCTTTCCATGTATTAAAGAGGATTGACTAGAAGTGGCTTGCCAGCCTAGGATATTCGTCCAGAGTTTTAGTTTCTGCATTTAGATTCCCTGTGCCACTGCAAGTTGGGCTACCCTATCTCATCCATCTTTGATGAAACCTACAATGATATCATTAAATGTTCTGGAGCAAATTACGATCAATTGACATTCTGCCCCCTCCCACACAACCACCAAATTTTCCCCAACCCATTAGTAATTTATAAACCCTGCAACATACAGTATTCGTGTGACATGAATTGCTCTTATCTGCTGGGAAATTATGGACTTTACAACCTGTAAGAACCTTACCCAGTGAAAAATGCACATTCTTGCCCTTTTTGGGTTACAGAGGATTGAAAATCTTCAGTAGCATTTTTTTGTTTTATTTTGATTTTCCTTGTTCTGAAAACATGAATTTATATGGGTCAAGACCAAAGTATTTCAAGTCTTCACGGTTAGTACATTGTGTACTTATGACTCACTCTTTTATGTTTGTAATCTTATGAATAATTTTATTTCCCCAAACTAAGCTTCCTAGAATTGTTTTAAAAGTGAAGATATCTGTCAAATCTTAAAAAAATCAAACCAAAAATAACTTTAGTAATTTAGAAAACTGCTGCAAATACCACTAGTTTATATATTATATAGTTATTTTTCATGTGTTTTTTATACATGAGGTTATTTAAAAACTTACTTCTTTCTAAATATTCTAATTAATTTGATGTGAAATCAGTATTTAACCAAAGTCAATGTATGGTAAGGATTTAAAATGTATTTTCTTAACATGTTCGATTAATGCTGTGTCTTTAAGAAACAGAGATAATTTCACTGGAATAACTATTTGGATTACTAGACCCATAAAGTATGTGTTGTTTGAATACATTCCAGTTCTGATATAAGTATTGAGCAGTTGATAAGGATCTGATCTTAGATACAGGAAAAAAAGCTAATTGTGCATCGTATGATGATAAACTGTCTACATATGGCAAACATACACAAATGTTTAGTTGCAGTTAAAGTTGAATCAAACCACAAAAATGATGGGGAAACAAATTAAGGGATGAATCTCCTGCATTCCTTGCCATTTTCATATTGCCTACAGCACTGCAGATAACACTCTACCATTTCCAACAGGTACTGAAAAGCAATACATAGTTCATTTTTATCAAACTTGTACTTTAGTGGAAAATGGCTCAGTGGTTAGGGCACTCACCTTGGCCTCAGACTTAGCTTTACTTCTCAGCTCTGCCACAGACTTCCTGTGTAACCATGGGCAAACAGCTTAGTTTCTCTGTACCCCATTTCCCCATATGTAGAATGGGATAATAGCACTTCCCTAGTGCACAGGGTAATGCAACAATAAACACATTAAAGATTATGAGGTGCTCATATACTATGGAGAGCCATATAAATACAAATCATATTAGTGCAAAGTCCTAACAAATCAACAAATAGGCACATCTGACTCTCACACTGCTTACACTCGGGAAGCTACTCTGCCTTTGCATTGCTGAGGTCTCTGTTAAGGTTTTTGTTAGTTTGCTTAAGTTATTGATAACCAAATACTTCAAGGTAGCATTTTTGTTGAGCATTATTCCCAGGGCCGCCCAGAGGATTCAGGGGGCCTGGGGCAAAGCAATTTCAGGGGCCCCTTCCATTAAAAAAAAGTGGCAATACCATAGAATACTATATTCTCGTGGGGGCCCCTGTGGGGCCTGGGGCAAATTGCCCCACTTGCCTCCCCTCCACCCCCAGGCGGCCCTGATTATTCCTTAATAAAGTAATGCTTAAATATAAAAGAAATTGACAACTAAATCTATATGAGGCATTGCTCCTGCAGCTGGGTCTACACAGGGCCTTGTTGACTTTTGAGGGGCTCCACATGGATGAAAGGGGCCACTTCTGCAGATTGGTTGCAGGATCAGGACGTGAGCGAGTCAAGTAACTATTTAAATGTATTGTGATTTGTAATTGTGTTGCTTGCTAGAAGGCATTCTGTAAAATGTTTTTAACAAGGCATCAGCATTTTGGCTTCTAACTAATCAAAATCAATCAATAAACATCCTTTAAGCTTATAAACATCCTCTTGGCAGTTGAACTCCAAATATTGTCTGGCACACAAAACCTGGTGGGAAGGTGGAGTAAAGGACTGCATCTTATTGAGAGAGGAGTTTGTTTTAAAGCAAACATCCAGCTTCATGTATTTTTTTAACAGAAAAACAAGTGTTTGTAATTTAAATAATGTAACTTAAATAAAAATGGGAAAAATAAAAAAAATCCCAATTTTATGACAGTCATGTGTGTGCTCAAAGCGTGTGTGTGTGTGTGTGTACACTCCCTTTATTTATAAACTGCCAACCCTGTAACTTTGAAGTAATGTAGTTGTAAAATACACACCAGATTTAATTACTTTTGTTTTTATGGATTTCAAAAATTAGCTTATTAAAGGTCTTTGACCAGTAGTTTCTAGTAGTAAAAATATAGTCTTCATTCCATACCTGGCTACACTTACAGTTTTGGTAGTGAATTAATGGTTAAGCATAAGTTGAATGGATGACATTTGGACACAATCAATTCAGCACATTTAATTGTGAACAGACAGTTTCTGAGGAGTATTCCATTAATTCTCATAATACCCAGATTTTTGTTTTATGCTTGTACTGTACAGCCAAAAATACTCTTTCATGATGGTAAGTATACAGTTCTTTGTGGGACTGTATCTGATTGAGAATACTGTAGTTTACATTTGTCTTGTTTAGATGATAAGGTCTGAGAAATTGATAAATGCCTCTTGCACTTCCTGTTTCTGGACTCTGGTCATCATGGGAAGGAAAAGGTTTGAGGTCATGTCAAATTCAGGTCCCAGGTTCAATGTTGATTATGCTGGTTTGAAGCCATCCTTTCTCTTACTGTGTTTTTTGCTTTTTTGGAATGCTCAGCATTCATGTGCCTGCCTTTTGTATAGTTTTAAGCTGACATTGAAAACCTTTGTTTCCTGTCTTTTTGATGCGAACATCTACAACTGTTTTTCTGATGCTGACATTAACTGCTAGCCATAATAATTGTATAGCATATCTTTTCCTCCATTGAGCATGCTTAATCGATTTATGATTTGACTGGTTATGTATTAAGATTTGTTTACCACAATAATATTTATAGCTATAATAAGATCAGTGGTACGTTTGAATGTTAAAAGCAACAAAAGTGGGGAAAATACCCAATCTGTAAACTCATGTGATCTTGGGTGGCATATTTGGGTGTATTTAGTTTGCATTCTGGACATCCCACTGCACTTACATCCCAATCTTCTGTTTAACAAATTTATATTTGTAAACAGCTAACAGGTGATGTGAGTAAAAACACAGTAGCCAGCGTACATATGAGCTTTCCACTAAATTGGGAATTGTAAAAGTTCCACTTAATAAAATGCCTCAAAATATTGAAAGTCAGGTCTGTCTTTTGAAAAGTAAGTCTAACAAAGGTTGTTGGGGTTTTTTAAGTGATGGGGCGGAATGACAGTGGAGGCCTCTGGGCCCTATTGATGTGACAAAAAGCTTTTAGTCTATTACCCATACATATAATGTCCAGGTTGGTAGTAACCAAAAGTTCAGTTAGTGCCTTTGTGTGATTTGAGGGGGCATTGAGAGTTGTGAAGGGGGTGACCCATGAAGAGGATTTCTCTCAGCCAAATTTCTGTAGGCTAAGAGGCTGGAGAACCCTCAGCCTATTTGAAAAAAATTGACGGTATCATTTCAGGTTCCAGTTAATACAGATGTCTACATCACAGAACCACTGCTAAATTTGTCATAAATTAGCATCCTTAGTTTAGTCACATGTCCTTATACTACAAATTCTTCTTTCTGGTATGGATGAATCCTGCTGTTTATTGTTGAGGCACATTGATAGATAATGGGTGGACGCTTACTCCATGTTTGCCTGAGCAATATTCTTTCTTTGCATATGTGGGGGACAACCCCATATTTGTTAAATGGGCTCTATAGATCATAGAATTGTAGAATATCAGGGTTGAAAGGGACCTCAGGAGGTCATCTAGTCCAACCCCTTGCTCAAAGCAGGACCAATCCCCAACTAAATCCCCAAATGGCCCCCTCAAGGATTGAACTCATAACCCTGGGTTTAGCAGGCCAACTGAGCTATTCCTCCGCCCCCCAATCACCCTGATCTGACTAGGACTATATAATTTTAAAACTTTTATTTTCTTCCTCCTATATAATGTAGTCCCAGTTTAAGGTAGGATTATAGATTTAGAAGAAAACATGTTAAGTTTTAAAAACCCAGGTAATATTTTAAGGCTCAGAAAAAACATCTAATTGTGGAGTGTATCCACAGGGTCACAACTGTTTCATCTACTAGGTGGAGTTCTTACTTGCTTTTGAACTGTATACAGTGGTGTACATTTTTATTCAAAGTCTATTTAAAATATATATAGAATAGAATATATTATTATAGAATATAATAGAAGCAAGAAATGATAAATTCACAAAAGACTACTCAATTTTCAATCTTCAGAAGCATGAACTGAAGTAATTAGAAGTGACATTTTGCTAATCCTTTCACACAGGATGATAAAGAAAGCCAAGTCAAATATTCAGCAATTTTTGTTACAGCCTCTCTTATAGGGTCTTTGACAACTTTTAAAAAATTGACAGTTTCAATGCAAGGAAGGGTAGCTCTGTGGTTTGAGCATTGGCCTGCTAAACCCGGGGTTGTGAGTTCAATCCTTGAGGGGGCCATATAGGGATCTGGGACAAAAATCTGTTTGGGGATTGGTCCTGCTTTGAGCAGGGGTTGGACTAGATGACCTGAAGTCCCTTCCAACTCTGATATTCTATGATTCTATGGGGTGGGGCGAGATAACCATTTTAACAATTAATAGTCAACCCATAGTACTACCAGATTGGCATTTGTATTTGGTGGAAGAACATCCAAAATTCTCAGACTAAATATATACCGTTTCTTTAGCTTGGTTTCGTCTAGTGAGCAATACCCTGTAAAGTCCACTTCAGTATCAGTCAGGTGGATTTGTCTCACAAATAGAGTTTTGGCCCCTCTACTAGTTCCTTCCTGCAAGCTTCCAAGTTTCTTCCTGCCTTCTGCAGCAGCAGGTGCCTGTATATGAGCCTTTTTAAAGCTTTATTTGATTTTCATCCTCAGCTGAGTAGAATCTTTGAATTGATCAGAAAATCTGGAGCTCCTCAAGTTCCATAGAGGAAAGTAAAATAAGTGGTCTTATTTCAGATGCACTTCTCAGGCTTTCATTGCAGGATCTTAACCCCTGTATGATACTCCTGAGGTATCTGTCTACAGACAGCTCTCCACCATCCAGAGATTCCCTCAAGTAGATATTATTCCCTGAAGTATTACCCAATGTACTTACTGATTCCTGTGGAGATTTTATTCGGCTGACCCTTAAAATTTCTAATTGAAGATCAAGGTGACGATGAGGAGAAGGTGGGCTAGTGGCTTCCTCTTTTCCAAGTTGCTGGAGACTGGATGTGCTTTCCCTGATGCCTCCATAGTCTTTCCTTGGAATTTGCTTCGACTTCAGAAATTATACCCCATAGTCCTAAATTCCTGAATTATATATCCTAAAGGAGAGAGACAAGGTGGGTGAGGTAATATTATTCTGTTTGATTTTGTATTTAGCAGTGACTAAATACCTTTCCCAGACCTGAGGAAAAAGCTCTGGGTAGCTTGAAAGCGTCTACTCTCACCAACAGAAGTTGGTCCAATAAAAGATATTACCTCACCCAACTTGTCTCCTGGAACTGACACGGCTACAACACTGCATACATCCTAAAATAGGCACAGCTGTTTCATCCCACTGAAATCTCTGACCTCTCCTTTGATACTTTACCCCCAAAGATGTAAGATTGATTGGCGATAGCAACTAATATACATAGCTTCTATAACTTGTACAGTAATCATCTGAAGCAAAACCTTTAATCCAGAGTAAATAAATTGTTACAGGGTATACAGAAAGATCATAATGTGGTAAATTCCAGTATAAGGACCAGAAATTCTAATTAGATAGTAAGTATATACAGGCAAATCAGAAGAGCTAAATGATTTTAATTTAAGATTTAGATTACTGCTTCCTTAGTTTGGTTTGGACCACGTTGCCAGCTGTTCCACCATACATGCTGCTTTGCAACCATCCCTGAACTAAAATCAGGAGATAATTTGAACACTGTTTAAGAGGAGAAATTTGAACACTGAGGGCCAAATAAGTACTTGTAATAACTCTGCTGAAGTCAGTAGTAACCCCAGGGATATATTTGGCACTTAATGCTATTTGTGCTGCACACTTCTTTTTTTGAAATCTCTGCTTTTAGGAATTGATATTTGATCCAATTGCTGAAGTTTACTGATTGAGGCCTATCTTTTCTGAGACTGTTCTCCCTGGATTAATGTTGTTATAAGAGGTATATATAATCTTTTTCTTAAATTATTGATATCAGAGAGAGTTTCTGCTAGAGGTATGCAAAACAATTCTGTTTTTATTAAGTGATACCTGTATCATAAACAAACTAATAGCATGTTGGATTTTGCCCCTCCGTGCTTAATTTACATTCATGTTCACACAAGAGTAGCTGAAAGAGTAAGGTAAACCCAGTTTTGCTTGAATGCTTTTCATTTTTATCATGAGAGGTTTTAGGCCAGGTCTGCACAAGAAAGTTGTATTAGTAAAATTTGCCTTTTTTTCTATCATAGCCTTTCGTGTATCCATGCTAAATTCTGTCTAAGTGATCAGAAGTCCGTCTCAAAACTTTTCTAAATGCTCAGTGTAGTCTTCATCTGTTATCTGCTAATTGTTCACTGAAAGCATATCTCTTGGTCTTGTGTTGCTGCCTGGCCTAGGAGGTGTTTGATTTCCTTGTGGCAAGGAGCAGGCTTGCAGGTACAACACTCCTATAGGAACAAGAACGTTTACACTGACTTGGTGAAGGAGATGGCAGAATTTGAATACTTTGGAGAGGAGTACTAGTGACAGGCAAAGGGAAAGGAGCTAAGGTAAAGGGAATCAGAAGGTGAAGGAGAACAACATTGTTGACCTGAATTTGATGGGTTAGTTTTTATGGCCTGCCGCTAATCGCATCCGACCAGAAGATTTATAGGTTCTTATCCAATTCAGACTACAGAGTTCAAGAACTCAGAGTTCTATATTGGGAGAGGATTCTCAGGCAAGAACACATTGATAAAATCTTTATTGCCATTAACATAAAAATAAGGAATGCAATGAAACTTATAACTGCAAAACAGTAAAAGAATTCCAAAACTCCTGGTGGTAACATTTCTGTTATAAATACCTTAACCTAACATGCTCACACCCTTCCTTGAGGACCCGGTAATATGAGGTAAAGGACCAGCCTCACTCCTGGCATGCCTGATTACACGATGGTGCTGGCTTTCCCAATGGTTAGGAATATTGAGTAGTTATACTATACTACATAACCTGAGCTGATAGCGTGATAGAAGATAGAATAGCTAGATAAATGAAAAGATAATCTATAGAGTATAGAACATAGCAGACCCTAAGAGCTAAAAAGCCTCTTGAGCGCTCTCTTACAAGGTATTTTATAGGATCCTGACCTATGGAAATCAGGCCCAACCTACTATACCCAAATCTTATTTCCGTATCCTACGAAATGTATGGGTACCCTTCTCCTATAGGTTAGTGAATTATGACACTTACTTTCTAAATATATTAATGAGAATTATCTTATTCCAAAACTGCCAACGTAGGCTTTCTTGATGACGTTGAGTTGTGGTGTACCCTGCGGTTATCAACCGGTTGTAGAAGCCGGATAAACCTGTGATGTGATGTGATGTGGATAGTTCCTCCCTTTGGTTCCCCACAATTTCAGGGACCATACTTATCTGTGCCAAAAGTTGCCAGTTTTTATGCTGACATATTTATAAGTAATTCTATTTACTGGATCTTTCAGGCCGGTAGGCTTCTTGCATTTCAGCAAAACTCCTTATTAGGAAACACATGCCTCAACACATCCTAAATTCCAAGAAAATAATACTGATACAATATAAGAATAAAATGGATGACTTTCAGAAAAAGAAACATATTAATTAATACTGCTGGCTGGATTAGTAGGATATAATAGCTAGCAAAATGATCCTATGGGCTACAATATGAAGCATGGGTCATTGAATCTATCTCTTATTTCCTACATATTGCCTAGTCTGACCACCCTGTATAGCAGGACGTGCTTTATTGCCTGGCATACTTTGATGCCATAACCCCACCATTTATTTCCTAATGCCAAATTGATTATCAACTGATCAATAGCAATCTGGGGCTGCAAATTTCCATATGATGATCACTATTCATATCTCCACTGTAAGGGCAGCTCTCATCTTGGTATCTGTGCATTGCAGGACGGGGCTGAACTTGGGACATGGTTCCAGGAGTGTGGACTTCTTCATCTGACAGTTCTGGGATGACTAATAGTGGCTCCAGGTTTGCATCACAATCTGGTCAAAGTGCTCAATGCTTGCTGGATGGTCCCAAAATTGCAGCTCTAGAAAATGCAGTTGTTCCATGATTAGCTGTAACACCATAGCCTCCATATTCTCTCTCCAATCATCCTCATTTGGGTCTGTCTGAGTCTGTCACAGCTACAACAGGACTGTTGCCCTGTCCTTAAAATAGAGAAGAGCGAGGCATTCCTCTGTGTTGCATCCATATTTGCAGCAGCAAGTTCGTAAATGGTGCTCAAGAGCAGTTGATTATGGGAGAGGATAGAGAATTGGGAGCATTTGACCTGTATCACCACAATTCCCTTAGAAGGGTGGTGCTATCCCATAGGACACAGTGATTGCTCCAAAATGCACAAAAACCAGTTCCCACAAGGTAGTTCTCCTGAATATGGTGCGGGGGTACTGCAATACTCACCTACAGCTTTTTTTGCCATTACAGCTTGATGCTGTATAGACACAATTCAATGGCCAAAATAGCTGAGTGTGAACCTTTTGTCAGAATACTTTTGTTAGCTTTATACTGGCAGAACTTTCTAGTAGAGACAAGGCCTCATAGAGGTAGATATCAGTCTTGGCATCTGCCGCCTTGATCAGTGTAAAAGTTTGGTTGTGAATTGAAATAAAATGTCTGTCTTGGTAGTTGAGAGATCTTCTGTGGATGCTGTCAAAACCTCAGAGTAGTCTTGGTACTATCTAGTAAGCAATTCAAATGCTTCAGGGAGAGATTGAATCTTATTTGTAAAAGTTGTTTGTTTAGAGGCTAAAGTAGTAGTATTGGATATAGCTTTAAAATCATAATAAAAAAAGCTTAGCAAAGTGAAATTGATTCAAGTGTTGAGACCTTACAAAGATTAACGTGTTCTTGTTCTAAGAAAGAGATTCAGATATCAGTGAAAATACAGTTGTGGTTTGTTTAAAATGAGGGTTCTGAAGCAAAATCTCCAGTTGAAAGAATGAACATTTTAGGAAATGTGCCGGTGAGTTATTTCTTATTTTTATTTATGCATTTCAAATATTCCTTAGCATCCCTTAATGTTCAAATTTCGTCTGATCTGGCCTTGGTTCCTAAAGAGTTTTTTTCCTTGAATTTTCATTTGGCTTTTTTTTTTTCTCTTGGGGCCAAAGCCAGGCTTGGTTTGTTTTGTTTACATATTTATTCTCAATATTTAGAAAATAAGTGTGTATAAATGCTCTGATTACCCTGATGATTAGATTTACAATAATTGTGCAGCAGCATTAATATATACAAATAAACTTATTAGCCAACATTATTAAAGTCTCAATTTAAGATAATTTACTTTTGCCAGCCACTAAATTAAAACAAACTCTAGAAAAGTCTTATCCCCAGCGTATACCCTCCTCCTTCCCCCAAAATCTTTATCCAATAATAATTCATTTGGAATTAGATGTCTATGTTACAACAGCCTTTAATATTTTAATCATCCATTTGCCTGGCATGGATTAACTTTTTTTTTTATGGCCAAAAAGATATTATTTTTTCCCACTACCACTGTCACCATCAGAGTAATAATCAGTGGAGGAATAGGTTTTGTGCATGAATTGGTAAATTTTCATGACATTTTTGGGAAGGCTGTGGTATAGTTTCAGTCTTGATTTAGACAGATAGCATGAGAAGACTTAATTTCGATTTTAAAAGGTTAAGAAACTCTGGATATTGCCTTTCTGTTCCCTGCTAACATACAAATTCTTTTTAAAGATCCAAGTAGGGCTGTCAAGCGATTAAAAAAATTAATTGCCATTAATTGCTCTGTTAATAATAGAATACTATTTATTTAAATATTTTTGGATGTTTTCTACATTTTCAAATATATTGAGTTCAGTTACAACATAGAATACCAAGTGCTCACTTTATATTTATTTTTTATTATAAACATTTGCACTATAAAAATGAAAAATCATTGAATTTTTCAATTCACCTAATACAAGTACTGTAGTGCAATCTCTTTATCATGAAAATTGAACTTACAAATGTAGAATTATGTACAAAAAATAACTGGAGGGCAGTTAGGAGCAGGGGTCCCAGGAGGGGGCAGTCAGGGGACAAGGGGGGGGTTGGAAGTTCTGGGGGGGGCTGTCAGGGGGCAGGAGTGGGGAGAGGGATCGGAGCAGTCAGGGGATAGGGAGCAGAGGGGTTTAGATGGGTCGGGAGTTCTGGGGGGAGGCTGTCAGGGGGTGGGGAGTGGTTGGATGGGACGTGGGAGTCCCAGGGGTCTGTCTGGGGGTGGGGGTGTGGATAAGGGTTGGGGCAATGAGGGTACAGGTCGGGGGTAGAGTCCTAGGGGGCCAGTTAGGATGGGGGGAGGGTCTCAAGAGGGGTCAGTCAGGGGACAAGAGGCAGGGAGGCTTAGGTAGAGGGTGGAGTCCTGGGGGGCAGTTAGGGGAAGGGGTCCCAGGAGGGGGCAGTCAGGGGACAAGGAGTGGGGGGAGGGTTGGGGGTTGTGAGGGGGGGAAGTGGGAGGGGCAGGGGCGGGGCTAGGGCAGGACAGGGGCGGGGCTCCTCCCGTCCTCTTTTTTTTGATTGCTGGATTATGGTAACCCTAAAACAATGTAAAACTTTGGAGCCTACAAGTCCATTCAGTCCTACTTCTTGTTCAGCCAATCTCTCAAACAAGTTTGTTTACATTTGCAGGAGATAATGCTGCCAGCTTCTTATTTACAATGTCACCTGAAAGTGAGAACAGGCATTTGCATGGCACTGTTGTAGCCAGTGTCGCAAAATATTTATGTGCCAAATGCGGTAAAGGTTCATATGTCCCTTTATGCTTCGTCCACCATTCCAGAATACATGCTTCTATGGTGATGAAGGGTTCTGCTCAATAACGATCCAAAGTAGTGCGGTCTGACTCATGTTCGTTTTCATCATCTGAGTCAGATGCCACCAACAAAAGGTTGATTTTCTTTTTTGGTGGTTCAGCTTCTGTAGTTTCTACATTGGAGTGTTGCTCTTTTTAAGACTTCTGAAAGCATGCTCCACACCTCGTCCCTCTAAGATTTTGGAGGGCACTTAAGTTCTTAAACCTTGGGTCAAGTGCTGTAGTTACCTTTAGAAATCTCACATTGGTACCACCTTTGCATTTTGTCAAACCTGCAGTGAAAGTGTTCTTAAATCGAACGTGTGCTGAGTCATCATCCAAGACTGTCATAACATGAAATATATGGCAGAATGTGGGTAAAATAGAGTAGGAGACGTACACTTCTTCCCCCAAGGAGTTCAGTCATAAATTTAATTAATGCATTATTTTTTTAACCAGCGTCACCGGCATGGAAGCATGTCCTCTGGAATGGTGGCCAAAGCATGAAGGCGCATACGAATGTTTAGCATATCTGGCACGTAAATACCTAGCAATGCCAGCTACAAACAGTGCCATACAAACAGCTGTTATAATTTTCTGATGACGTAAATAATAGCATTATCTCCTGTAAATGTAAACAAATTTGTTTGTCTTAGTGATTGGCTGAACAAGAAGTAGACTCGAGTGGCCTTATAGGCTCTCAAATTTTACATTATTTTGTTTTTGAGTGCAGTTATGTAACAAAAAAAAAAATCTACATGTGTAAGTTGCACTTTCACCATAGAGATTACAGTACCTGTATGAGGTGAATTGAAAAATACTATTTCTTTATCATTTTTACAGTGCAGATATTTGTAACACAAATAATATAAAGTGAGCACTGTATATTTTGTATTCTGTGTTGTAAATTGAAATAAAATATTTGAAAATGTAGAAAAACATCCAAAATTTTCAATAAATTTTAATTGGTATTCTATTGTTTAAGCGATTAATTTTTTTGAGTTAATCGTGTCCGTTAACTGTGATTTAATCAACAGCCCTAATCATAAGTCTTATGTCTTACTCTTTTGGTGCTAGGCATTTTTTATTGGCTGATATAGAAATGGAAGAAGTAAAAGGGGAGGGATGGTGTTAAAGCATTTTTATACATTTAGTCGCATCAAATGTCTGACCCACTGCTCAAATTTAGAGTGGTATTCTTTTTTCCATATATCCTTGCTTTCTACGTGGGATTCATTTCAAATATTGGTGTATACTTGATTTGCTTTGTGTTTTTTACTCTTGTTCAATTTAACATTGTTCTAGTAAAATGTGGAATAGATTTTCAGAAAACCACTCTTCTTCTTTGAGTCATTGATTATGTGGATTGCCCTCTGAGTGTGCATTCACCCCATGTGCATGAGATTGCTGACAAAAGAATCCAGTGTTCATTGGTGATGCCTGCACTCTGTGTCCTCACACACCCATTTGAAGGCATAAAGGTTGCAGTGGGCCCAGCTGTTCCTCAGTTCCTTCCTACTGCATATGGCAACAAGATGGAACCCTTGCAGTTTTTGCTTGCTTCTCTGCAGCTTTGTTGTAGTTAATACTAGTAATTAGTTGTTATGTAGTTAATTTTAGTTTGCCTGTTGGCTTGAAAAAAGAGGAGAAAATGTTTACTATCTTTTACTAATTTATTCATTGATAGGTGTGGAGCCCCCACCCAGTAATAGGACTCAGGTTGTTATGATGGAAGCTAAATCTCTGGGGTCTAAGATATGCCCATCCGGTGATGCTTTTACACTATGAAGCAATGGGCATTCTAAGTGCCATTTTTATTTAGGTAAAGGTCATATCCCTAACTGGCCATCTGCTCTTTTTTATTTTTAAGCAAATGCAGAAGGCTAGGGATGCCTGCTTGAGTAAGTGTTTCTTCTGGAGATCTCCATGAAAGCCGCCTCAAACATGGAGGAGGAAGACATTAAGGAAACCATTTTGAAACATTTGGAGGAGAGGAAGGTGATCAGGAACAGTCAACATGGATTCACCAAGGGGAAATCATGCCTGACCAACCTGATTGCCTTCTATGATGAGATAACTGACTCTGTGGAAATGGGGAAAGCAGTGGACGTGGTATATCTTGACTTTAGCAAAGTTTTTCATATGTTCTCCCACAGTATACTTGCCAGCAAGTTAAAAAAGTATGGATTGGATGAATGGACTATAAGGTGTATAGAAAGCTGGCTTGATTGTCAGGCTCAACGGGTAGTGATCAACAGCTCGATGTCTAGTTGGCAGCTGCTATCAAGTGGAATACCCCAGGGCTTGGTCCTGGGGCTGGTTTTGTTCAACATCTTTATTAAAGATCTGGATGATAGGATGCGTTGCACCCTCACCAAGTTCACAGATGACACTAAGCTGGGGGGTGGGTGGGAGAGAGGTATATATGCTGGAGGGTAGGGATAGGGTCTAGAGCGACCTAGAGAAATTGGAGGATTGGACCAAAAGACATCTGAGGTTCAACAAGGGCAAGTGCAGAGTCCTGCACTTAGGGCAGAAGAATCCCATGCACCGCTACAGGCTGAGTACCGACTGACTAAGCAGCAGTTCTGCCGAAAAGGACCTGGAGATTACAGTGGACGAGAAGCTGGATATGAGTCAGCAGTGTGCCCTTGTTGCCAAGAAGTATAATGGCATATTGGGCTGCATTAGTAGGAGCATTGCCAGCAGATCGATGGAAGTGATTATTCCCCTCTATTTGGCATTGGTGAGGCCACATCTGGAGTATTGCGTCAAGTTTTGGGCCCCCCAATACAGAAAGCATGTGGACAAATTGGAGAGAGTCCAGCGGAGGGCAATGAAAATGATCAGGAGGCAGGGGCACATGACTTATGAGGAGAGGCTGAGGGAACTGGGCTTGTTTAGTCTGTAGAAGAGAAGAGTGAGGGGGGATTTGATTGCAGCCTTCAACTACCTCAAGTGGGGTTCCAAAGAGGATGGAGCTCAGCTGTTCTCGGTGGTGGTAGATGACAGAACAAGGAGCAATGGTCTCAAGTTGCAGTGGGGGGAGGTCTAGGTTGGATATTAGGAAACACTATTTCACTAGGAGGGTGGTGAAGCACTGGAATGGGTTACCTAGGGAGATGGTGGAATCTCCATCCTTAGAGGTTTTTAAGGCCCTACTTGACAAAGCCCTGGCTAGGATGATTTAGTTGGTGTTGATCCTGTTTTGAGCAGGGGGTTGGACTAGATGACCTTCTGAGGTTTCTTCCAACCCTAATCTTCTGTGATTCTATATCTCAGGCACTGTCCTCCCTCTAATCCCTCTTGGCTTCCCATAGAATATGGACTAAAGTTCTGAGCCTCAGGTGTTTCTGGCAAAATATGACTCTCTGGATTGGGGCAAATTGTCTGTTTATGAAAAAGCTCCTGCAGGATTTTGCGTAGGAAAGAATTAAAATCCATCACACGGGGGCCAGCTGACAGAACCTTCCTGCAGGCTGCTTTGGATGTATCTGATAGATCTGCATGTACCACGTCCACATCGGTGGAGATGCAAAGATCCTTTTGGATCCAGTCATTGGGAATACCCACGGAAATCCGAACCACAGTAAAGAATCTTCCATTTTGAAGGCTGCGACCTCTTCAGCTCAAAGACTGATGAGTCCCTTCACTCATTAAAGAACTCTAGAAACACTTCACATTCTCATTGGGCTTGTGTGCTACAGCCCCAAAGAGAAAGAACGTCAGACTCCAAACCTCCTTCAGACAGTATCCCTCTGTTTCGTACTACTGTAACCCACAGAAGGCATTGAGGAAGAAGTAGAGGTTCCAGTACAGACCATCCACTGTCTCTTCCTTAGCTACAACATGCCTGATGTCTTCCTCTCAAGAGCCATAGGTTCAGTTTGGCAGAACCTTTGGATGATCTTTACCTATTTCCTCCCTATTTGGCAACTGCCTTTTTTCTCCAGGGAGCTTGGGCTGGGATCACCATGGGCCAGTCGGCCGGCAAGATTGTCAGCAAGGAGTATTGCGTACAATTCCAGTGTGTTCCAACCCTCCAGCTATCTTTCCTGACCCTCTTCAGGGATACTGTTGAAGCAAGAGGGGGACTTTCTTTTGCATTTCAGAGCAGTGGAGGAGGCGCCCTTAGAGGTCAGGAGTAGGGGTTTTATTCCCACTATTTTCTCATTTCACAGAAGAAAGAGGGGTGGTGTCCCATTCTGGACCTTCGGCATCTCTATAGGTTTAAGTGTTGTTTCAAATTCAGGTGGTGACTTTGGTCTCAATAATTACATCATTAGATTCTCACGACTGGTTTCCAGCTCTTGACCTACAAGAAGTTATTGAGAAGATTCCGGACTGTCTTCATACAACCAGACATCTGCTTCACAGGAAATCTCCGATTCCTAGTAGAAATATTTCATTACCAGTACAGATTCCTGCCCCTTTGTTTTTCCATAATACTGAGGGTATTCACTAAGTGCTTGGCGGTCATGGTATTTCACATAAGTAGATGGGAACCAGATCTACTGTATCCCAGTGACTGGCTGATCCAAGGAAGCTATCTTTATAGTGAGAAAAATTTTCTAATATCCAACCTTCTAATATTTAATAACTAATCTCCCTTGCTGCAGAATAAGCTGATTACTACTTGTTCTACCTTTAGTGACTATGAAGAACAATTATCTCCATCCTCTTTGTAACAGCCCCTTAACATATTTTAAGACTATTACCAGTTCTCCACCCCCACCCCACCCCACCCCACCCTCCAGTTTTCTTTTCTCAAAGCTAAACATTCCTTTCCTCATATGTCCTTTATTTTCTAAACCATTTATAATTTTTTATGATCTACTCTGGGGTCTCTCCCATTTGTTCATTTCTTCCTTAAAGTATTGCACCCACAACTGGGCACATTAGTCCAGTTGAGGCCTAACCAGTGCCAAGTTGAGCGAAACAGTTACCTCCTGTGTCTTACATACGACACTCCTGTTAATACAGCCCAAAATGTTAGCCGTTTTTGCAATTGCATCATTGTTGACTCAGATCCTTTTCTGCAGTACTGCTGCCTAGTCAGTTATTTTCCATTTGGTATTGGTATATTTGATTTTTCTTTCCAAAGTGTACTTTGCACTTGTATTCATTCAATTTGCCAGACCTCACCTATGCTCCATACAAGGGTGATTGAAATTAGTGCATCTCCCAGCAGGCAGAACATGAACATGATGTTCTTGGTCTTGCAAGAAGTTCTCTCCTTGTTAAACTGGCTGAAGACCATCGTCTTGTGTGCAACAGAGTACCTTTCTCTACACCTTAACGTCCCAAGACTCTGGTGATGGATGCCTCCACTCAGAGTTCGGGATCCCATCTAGATCACTTTGAAACTCAGGGCATGTGATGGTACCCTTATGAAGCTCATCGCCACATAATTGTCCTGGAACTGATGGCCACGTGCCTGGCATACTAAGACATTTCTGCCTTTACTCCAAGGATCCACTGTGCAGGTATTGACAAACAACACCACAGTTACTCATTTCTTTAACATATAGGGAGGAGCTATGTTCTCTCTACTTGGTTAGGAGGACATTTGGCTCTGGGCTTAGCATGATCTGGTGATGAATATACCACATATCTCAGGTGTTCAGAATTTGCTTTCAGGCAGGGCTACCCATCATTAGACCTGTTTGCTACAGAACAGGACAAAAAATGCCAAGTGTTCTGCTCCCGAAGGAGCTCCAGGCTGGGCTTCCTGTTAGATGGCTGTCTCATCATTTGAATACTAGGACTGAAGTATGCATTCCTGCTGAGCATCCTAAGGAAACTGAGGCAGGATGCTGCCTCAGTAATAATGGCAACCTCACCCTGGGCCGGGCAGTTATGGTATTTATATTTGGTAAACCTCACAAAGCCCCCACCCCAATCATTTTGTTCCTTCTACTTGATGTAGCCTTGCAGAACAGTGGTCAGATTGTATGCCTGGACCCAGCATTACTACAGCTGGCTGACGTTTACCCAAAGAAGCTGTTCAGCTGGAGTTCAGAACATTTTGCTCCAAAGCAAGAAACCCTCAAGAGATTGACCTATAAAACTTGAATTGAAGAGGTATTTTATTTGAGCGTCTCAGCACCAGCTGTCTCCTCTGACAACATCCATTTCTGCACTATTGGATTATTTTCTAGTCCAGAAGCAATGTGGACTTTCTGTTATTTCCATAAGGGTCTATCTAGCAGCAGTATTTGCACAGCACTGTCCTATCCAGGGCAACTGTATTTTTTCACACTACAGAGGCAAAATACCTTGTTCATGGTTTTCCCTTAGTTTGAGATCCTCTTCTTTCTGGCACCTCAATATAGTAAGAGTTGACAGGTCCCTCTTGAGTCTTTAGCAGCCTGTTCTCTCTACCATCTATCAGTGAAGACTGCCTGTTTGGTAGTTATCACATCAGCTTGAAAGGAAAAGGAGATTGAAGTTCTCATGATGATTCTCCTTATGTAGTGTTCTAGAAGGACAGGATTAATCTCAAACCTTATCCCAAGTTATTGTCCAAAATTGTTTGAGTTCCATATGGACCAATTTAGTCATTTCCCAGATTTCTTGTCCAAGTCTGTCTTAACTTCAGGTGGAAGCTAAACTTCATACCTTGATGTAGTAAAGGTATTGTCATGTACTTTAACAGGACAAAACCTTAAAGGAACACATCTAGACTGTTTATGGACTTATTAGGATAAAAGTCAGGTAATAGCCTCAAATAATGATCAAAATGAGTCTCCAACTGTATGAGAACATGTTATGAGCTAGCTAGGTTAGATCAATGTAGCCACATTAGAGCTCAGGCAGTCTCTCCTACTGGTTTGAAGATTCTGTTTTTTTAATGAAATTTGTAGGGCAGCTATGTGAAGCTCCATCCGCACATTTACAAAACACTGTTCGTTAACAAAGATTTCCACATCATATGATCATTTTGGTAGTGCTGTCCTGCACTCATGGTTTCAGTAGGATTCCTAGTACCAACCTCCAAGCAAACAGACTACTGTGGAAGCCATGTAGACAGTCACTCAAAGAAAGAATGGTTACTTACCTTATAGTAACTGTGGTTCTTCAAGATGCCCACATGGATTCTATGATGTGCCCTCCTCCTTTGCTATTTTGGAGTCCTATTCCTCTGGGATTCTCTCTTGATGAAGAAATTTGAGGCACAAGCAGCCTGCTTCGCCCTTTATGCCCTCGGGTGGGAGGATGCAAGGATATCAGAGATGCAGGTGTGGCCCCAATGGATACAGCTTGTCAAAAAATCCAATCTTGCCTGCGTGGAATGCATACACATAAAGAGCGGAATCCACGTGGATAACACACCTCAAAGAACCATAGTAACTGTGAGGTAAGTAAGCATTCTTTCGCTTACATGACTGTTTTGCTCCTTTCAGGGTGGTCTTTGTGGAGAGCATTTTGGGGTGTTGGTCTCCTGTGTGTTTATAGTTTTTTCTGTTTATGGCAGGTATTAAATGAAGTAATACATAAGAGCGATTCACAGATTTTTAAATTGTAGAAAAGATTTGTCATAAATACCTATTTTTCACCTTTATGATCTTGTGAGCTTTGACCTTTATCTTTAGTACATAATTAACTTCTAAAATATTGTTTTTCATAGTTGACATATAAAAATATTAATATAAAATTCCCTTCCCCATGACAAGCTTTGAATTACTAGCCACTCTCTTCCTATACTTACATGACTAAAAAGCTTAGAGAGCTGAGATGATGCAGCACTATTTTCCTTCTTTCAGATCTCCCTTTTGTTGTTGTTGTTGTGATTTGTAATACTAAGTCTTACATTTATAAAATATCTTTGCTTTTCTCATTGTTTCTCATCCATTAACTGTGTTTTCAGATAGAAATTGAGGCATTAAACTATTTGATTTAATTTGCAAGTGAATGGTTGGGTTTATTTTCCCCATGCCATTTTTCCTTTTTTCTCCCCTCTTCCTTCAACCCTTTTGTTTGGTGTATCACATACACTCCTCTTGGTTTACTAAACTAGATAACTTCAATTGTAATTCTGCTGTGCAATAAAAGAAATATTTTTTCCTTTAGAGTAATGCATTTTGTCATTAAGTGGCGTGTGCATGTCATAAAAGATCTAGGCCCCCAACATGTGTGAACACATTTGATTACTTGACTTGTTTCCTAGAAAAATTCCTTAAAAAGTTGAACTCGGTGTTAGTAGACTTTAGTAATTGTTTTAAGTTAATATTTACTCATGGTGGATCCAGAGACAAGCTCTGCATTCAAGAGGTGCAGGATATATGACAAGGTGTTGTCACTGCCTGACACACTAGGTGCCATATCTGCCTAGGGTTACCATCCGTCCATATTTCCCGGGACATGTCCGGCTTTTGCGTCTCTAAATCGCCGTCCGGGAGGAATTGGTAAGAAGGTTAAAATGTCCGGGGTTTTTTTCTCCCTCGCCTCCCTCCCTCCCTTCCATGCAGAGTGCGGCTGCTGATTGGGCGGCTTGGCCAATTGACCCACTCCCATTGGCCTCCAGCAGCCAGAGCCCTCCCCTACTCCCCCCTCCCTCTGTCTGCAGCCCTGTGTAACACACAAACTGACCCACTGGGCAGCGTGTTTTGCAAACACGTGGAGCCAGAATGGTAAGGGGAGTCCGGGGGGGGGGCAGTCAGGGAGTGGGGGAGTGTTGGATGGGTCCCCTGCCTCCACCTGCCACCCCCCATCCTCATGTGCCCCCCCCCCCCGCCTGCCTCTCCCTTGTCTGCTTGTACTGCCAGAGCCAGCAGCAACTGCTGTCTGCTATCCCCGGGTCCTAGTGCCCCCATCCACTAAAGGGAAGACAGGCTGCCCTTACCCTGCCCTTCCACCCTAGCCCTGAGCCTCTCCAATGCCTCAAACTCCTCATCCCCAGCCCTCATCCCCCCACACCCTAATCCTCTGCTCCATCCCTGAGCCCCCTCCTGCATCATGAACCCCTCATCCTCAGACCCGCAGCCCTCACCCCTGCATCCCCTCCTATCCCCAAACTCCCTCCTAAACCCCTTCCCCCTTCCCACACACCCCCTCCTGCCCTCAAACTCCCTCCCAAAGCCTGCACCCCTCCCTTTGCATCGCCTCCCATCCCCAAACTCCATCCCAGAGCCTGCACCCCTCATCCCCTCCTGCACACCCACTCCCTGCCCCAGCCTGGAGCCTGCACCCAGCAACCAAACTCTATCCCAGAACCTGCACCCCTCCTGCACCCTAATCCCCAGCCCAGGACCTGCACCCCAGCCCTCCTCCCCCCACCCAACACCCCTCCCAGAGCCTTAGGCAGGTGGGGGGGAGTTCTGGGCACCACCAAAATTTCTACAACCCTGCCACCCATGCTAGTGGATAAGGATCGGGGCAGTCAGGGGACAGGTAGGGTCTTAAGGGGGGCAGTTAGGGTGGGGGGTTCTCAGCAGGGGGCAATCAAGGGTCAAGAAGCAGGGGGGTTGGGGTTCTGAGGGGGGCAGTCAGGGGGTGGGAAGTGGGAGGGAGTGGATGGGGGCGGGGATGGGGCTAGGGTGGGGCTTCGCCCCCCAGTGTCCTCTTTTTTGATTGTGGAAATATGATAACCCTATATCTGCCTAGACAAAGGCCATTCTCCCTGGGCCTCTTTAATCCATGCCATAATTACCCCCAAAAGCTCATCAGAATGAGAGAGAAAACCGAAAGTGATCCTCCCAGAGCATGCTGTATTTTTGTGTTTAGTTGCACTGAAAAAGTGGGAGTCTGGGCTGGCTTAGTAGAAAGCACACTTCCTAAACCAAATAGCTGAGAAGTGGTAGACCTTGGATTCTTTCAGATCTTTAGTCACTGACAAATGAGACTGATGCTGTTGAATGGAAATGTTTTGAGAAAGTGTTTTGTGCATGAGAAATACTTGACCTTGAAAGCCATGTCCCAGTTTACTTAGTAACAAAACAGATGATGGTCTACCAAAATTGAAGGCGTCAAGACCATTTTCCATATAAGATGAAAACATTGGGTCAGATTCTTAGCGGCACCCAGTAAGCATGGAGCATAACTGGTCGGGGGACATTTGTAGCTCCCTAATCCAGAGACTGGTTTTACACCAGCCAGGCCCACATCATGGTGCAGAGCAGCCCCAAGATAGATGGAGAGGAACCAAAGTCTGTCTGGAGCAATAGGAAGCTTAAAACCTGATGTGGAACAATCTCAGCCGTGGCTTGATTTGCACATGGCCCTTAATAATTAACAGCTTTAATCATTCTTGGACTTGCAAGATAATTCACTGTACTCCTCCTTCAGCATGGATCTGTTAGAAACAATACATTCAAAGTACACCTCTACCTTGATAGAACTCTGTCCTCAGGAGCCAAAAAATCTTACCGCGTTATAGTGAAACCCCGTTATATTGAACTTGCTTTGATCCACCTTAGTGCGCAGCCCCGTCCCCCAGAGCACTGCTTTACCGCGTTATATCCAAATTCGTGTTATGTCGGGTCGCGTTATATCGAGGGAGCGGTGTATTCTAGTTACTGCAAAGTAACCGTCTCTTTTCTTTATCTAAGCATCTATCTAAGCCCTAACTTTTAACATTTTAATCAATATTTTAATGAGAAAAAAAGAAAATTAAAAGATGCAAGTTTAGTGAGACGAATTAAGTAGAAGGGCAAGATTAAAGACATACTCCAAAACTTGTTTATTCAGATAAAAATCCACTCGGAAGTCTGCTGCTGTTCATGGCTGGGCATAAAGCTCAAGTGAAGTTTTGTTGGCAATGATTTTATTTTGTGTGTATACTGTTGATAAAATTCTTAGAAACTCAAAAGAAAGAAGTTAATGCTACTAAAAGCTAAATCTTTTCTCATTCAGAAAATTAATAGAAAATAGACTCCCTAAATTCCTTCAACCCTCTCTGTGCTTTTAATTTTCATATCCTTTATGAATATTAATCATTTTCACCTCTGAGGTAGATAATTGCTGTTTTTATTTTCTTAATGGGGATATGGAGGCACAGGCAGTTGAAGTTGAATTAATGGGAGCTTGTGTGATAAATCACTCGCAAACAAATTTTATTCAACATTGGAGAAGTTTAACTTTACTTGGTTGGCAAATGTTAAGTATACAGCAAGCAACCTAGGCTTGTTCAGTTATGCAGTTCAGGGGGTCTGATTTACATATTCATTGTACTGTTATTTCTCAAACTATACATTATGTGAATTTCTGTACTCTGGCTAACAGTAATTTTGAGCCAGCATGCAGGGGAATGTGTAATCATTGTAGTGTTACTTTTCCATAACAATACCATGATTACTCTAATCTTATATAAAAGGGGAGGCTGCGTGGTTCACAGCATAGGGTCCCACAATGAGACTTGAGAGATCTGAGTTCTGTTTTTGGTTCTTCCGTTGGTCTGCTGGGCAACTTTGGGTAAGTCACCTTAGCTCTCTGTGCCTCCGTTTCCCCATCTGTAAAATTGGGTTAATGATACTTACCTCCTTTGTAAAGCACTTAGATATCTGTTGATGAAAATGATTATATGAGAAAGATTGTCCAGTGGTTAGGGCACTAGCCTAGAATTTGGAAGATCCAGGTTCAGTTCCATACTCCCCCACAAATATCCTGTGTGATCTTGGGCAATTCACTTAGCCGCCCTGTGCCTCTGCCCATCTGTAAAATTGGGATAATACTTCTCTATTTTCCCAGCGGCGTTGTGAGGATGAATACACCAAAGATGGTGAAGCGCCTGGAGATCATACTGATTAAAAGCGCTATATGAGAGCTAGGTGGCATGTCTACTCTACTCCATCTGTTCTGATTGACTAACCTATACAGAATTTTCAAGCTGTTTGTCAGCAGTGAAGATGTCACCTCAGGATCTCACTGCTTTCAGAAGAAGCCAAACAACTAAAAATATATATATGACACAGAAAAAAGAACAAAAGCAAAAAATAGAGAGAATAGGCTGTCAAATAGTTGAAAGGGCAAATGTGTACTAGATTGGGCCCTTCTCATTGCTCACCCTGCGCAAAAACCTTTCTTCTTTGAGTAGTGTCTCTATGAGTGATCCACTGTGGGTGTGTCTGCATCCCTGCGCCTCTGATGGGAGATTTTAGATAGCAGTGTCTGTTTGGTCTGCATATGTGTTCTCCCTGTCTTGTGCTTTGCCTTGAGGCTATTTAGAGCTGCCTGGGTGAACCACCCTCAGTTCCGTCTCAACTGCCCTTGGCCTGAGACAGTGATTAGCAGTCCAATTCTGATTACAGTTCCTCACTTTGAATTTTGTAGTAGCCAGTAGTTTCCATTCTCATAGTAGCTAGTAAAGCTTCCATTATAATTCTCCCTTCCCCCCAAATATTTTTTTTCTTTTTCTCCCTGTCCTTGACACATTCCCCTGCCACCTTCTGGGAACTGACTCCTCCCTCCCCCCAGCAAGGGTTATGCCTGGCTCCCCTGGGTTCAAACATTGCCTCTCCTGCCTCTCATTGCCTCTCAGCAATGATCACTCTCACTGTATCCAGTGCCTAGGAGAGGCTCACATTTAGTCAAAAGTGCACTTTTTGCCAAAAATTAAAGGCCAGAATGAAGAAGAGCTATGAACTAAAACTTAAGCTCCTCATGATGGAGACTTCCCGCAGACCGGCCTCTGACCCCAATCCTGGGACTTCCCTGGAGCAATGGTCACTGCCAAGACCATCACCTTCCAAGGAAAGAGAGCTTAATAGGAAATCTTCTGACTCCCCTTGTAAGGCTTAAGAAAAGGGTGACAAGTCCCCAGACTGAGCACTTAACCAGTCAGAGGAGATCCCCAACAAGATCAGTGACCTTGGCACTGCGGCATGGTACTCATAAGGCTCAAGGTTCCTCAGGTACTGGTACTGTCCTCAAGCCTAAAAACCCAAGGTGTACAGGCTCAGACAGGTCGGCACCGTCTGACAGAGCTAGAAGCAGAGACACTACCTCTGCAAAAGCGGCACCGATGCATATGACTGCAGTACCGAGCACCTCTTCTGGTCATCTCATCACACCACAGGAGATCTCAGCCTCCACTGACTCCTTCAGTACTAATGAGCCAGCAACAACAAACCTAGTGGAACCAATCACCACCATGGTAATGCAGGAATTTAGTTTTCCCAGAGACCGCTGGTTACCGTTACATCTCAGTCTCTAGGACAGGGATCGGCAACCTTTGGCATGCGGTTCGCCAGAGTAAGCACCCTGGCAGGCCTGGCTGGTTTGTTTACCTGCCGCGTCCGCAGGTTCGGTGGATCATGGCTCCCACTAGCCGCAGTTCGCTGCTCCAGGCCATTGGGGGCCGCGATCGGCTGAACCTGCGGACACGGCAGGTAAACAAACCGGTCTGGCCCGCCAGGGTGTTTACCTTGGCGAGCCGCATGCCGAAGGTTGTCGAACCCTGCTCTAGGATCACCATTACCGACTATCTCTTCGTCTCCAGAATCGCCTGTGGTACCAAGGCATTCATCACCAGCCCCTCTGTCTGCTCTACCTTTATCTAGCGAAGAGGCAGACAGTGGGGAGGATGACGTGTTTTGAAACTAAGCAGAGACTAACTCATCTGAGCAACACCCAGGGTCGTCTTGATTTGCAGCCAGAGCATCATCTACTTACTTGGCATGCACACCCTTGGATGCCACTACCCACGCCCTTTGCTCCACCCCAGTGACCATAATAGGAACCATAGGCAGCCTACAGACACCATCCTTCTGGGGCCTCCAGTGTCTCCCACAGGAAGACAGTATGACCCTCTCCTTCAACCTCTCCTGCCAGAGCTCTGAACCTCCAGAGGAAACTTTTGAAGAGCAGAAGGCTAGACTGAAGCTAGTATAGCCTCATCCTCACTGGATGAAGCTGTAATGCCCTCTCCACCATCAATAGCGGATGATTTTAAACTATTCCAAGATCTCACTAAAGGTTGCTGTCAAAGAGGTAGAAGTTGGATCACAAATGACTAGATATCCTGCATATGGCCTCCTCAACATGGATTGCACTCCCAGTCAATCAAGTGCTCTTGGATCCTGCCAAGGTTATTTGGCAAACACTAGCCTCCATAACACCTACATGCAGAAGGGTCGATTACATTCTTGGAGGGCACATAGTATTTTTTACTTTTTTCCCCCCACATCCTTCACCCAGCTCTGTTGTCGAAGATGCTGTAAATACACCATGGAAGACAGCATCATGCTAACTCTTCCCTTATGACAAAAACTGGAAAAGGCTAGATCTATTCGGTAGAGAGGCATATTCCTCTGCAACCTTACAGTTTAGGTCTGCAAATTACTAGCCTTAATGGCAAAATATGATCACATCAATTGTAGGAAACTTAATGCCTTTATTGACCACCTGCCGAATGAACAAAAAGAACAGTTTCAAGCCATCATTAATGAGGGCCAGCTGATCACAATGACAGCATTGCAGACAGCACTAGACACTGCAGATACAGCGTCCCGCTCTGTATTAATGGTGGTGGTGATGAGATGAGCTTCCTAGTTACAGGAAGTTTTGGGGATACTGAGTACAAACAGTTGAAGACCTTCCCTTCAAGGGCTTCAAGCTCTTTGAAGACAAAATGGATGCCTTACTTCATACATTGAAGGACTCGAGGGCCACGTTGTGCTCCCTAGGAATCTGCACGTCAGCACAAAAAAGAAAATTTAGTATACAATCACCCAGATCCTGACTGGCCCAGTTCCCTCCACCTCAGCGGTATTACGAACCCCAATGGAAGAGACGAGTGCAAAAACAAAAACCATCAGCTCCCATCAACCTCATCAACCCAGCCCTCGACCTCAAAACACCAGCTTTGATACTTTGGTCAAGGCCCCGAGCTACCACTGCCACCGATAATTGCTGCAGTATACAAACAGTCCACAGCCTTTCAATTGCCACCTTGCTTGTTTCCAACAAAGCTGGGAAAACATGGGTCTTGGAGATCATTTTCAAGGGTTACTCTATCCATTTTACCTCCCTCTCTCCTGCCCACCCTCTCTTTCCGTACTTCTTCAGTGACCTTTCTCCTGAGAGACTGTTATGTCAGGAAAGAGATCATCTATTAAACCTGAGGGCTATAGAACCAGTTCCCAATTACATCCAGGGAAAAGGTTTCTATTCCAGGTAGTTCCTGATTCACAAAAAGAAGGAGGATGGAGACCCATTATAGGTCTAAGAGCACTAAACAAATATGTAAAGGCACAAAAATATCAAATGGTCACACTAGCAGCAATTATCCCTAGACCATGGAGACTGGTTGTCAGCCCTTGACCTGCAAGTTGCCTATTTTCACATATTGATTCAACCATCCCACAGGAGATTCCTCAGATTCACCTTTGTCCAGGGTCATTCTCAATAGAGAGGGCTTCCATTAGGCCTCTCATATGCACCCAGAGTATTCTCTAAGGTTCTAATTGTGGTAGTGGCTCATCTCCGTAAGTTAGGAATCATGATTTACCCATATTTAGATGACTGTCTTCTCAAGGCTCAATACTTCAGTGTCGTATGGGCCATACAAAAGACTATGGAGGTATTTAAGCAGCTGGGACTACAACAGAACACTCTGAAATGGACTTTGACTCCAGTACACACCTGGAATTTATAGGGGTTTATCTCTATGCAGTGAAGGCCAGGGCCTTCCTTCCACTACCCACATTCAACACCGTGTCCATCTTAATACACACCATTCAGGCTAGCCCCCAAACTTCAGCGAGAAGTTGTCTTCAGCTCCTCGGGCACAGGGCAGCATGCACATTCATGACAACTCAGGCAAGACTCCACATGCACAGCTTGCAAACGTGGCTCAGATCAGTGTACACACCGAACAGGGACAGATTACACAAGACCCTCAGTCAAAGACTCCCTCGAATGGTGGAAAGACCCAGAGAATGTCTGTGCAGGGATCTCATTTGCATAGCCACCTCCAACATTGATCATTAGTGGATTGGGGAGCCCATCTGGACAATTACAAGGTACAGGGCTGTTGGTCCTCCACAGAATCAATGCTCCATATTAACCTACTGGAGCTCAGAGTGGTGAGGCATGCCTGGGCACATTTCCTGCCATTGATCAAGGACAAACATACGAAAATCATGACAGACAACATAGCGTGTATGTCTTAATAAATCACCAGGGAGGGGTGAGATCACCATCCCTATGTGCAGAGGCAGTAAAATTATGGAATTGGTGTATTCATCACAACATTGTCATATCAGCTGCTTATGTGTCTTATATTCTGGGTACAGAATATAACAGCAGACCGCCTCAGCAGCACGTTCTCACAGGTTCACAAATGGAAAATGGACCCAGGAGTACTCTACAACATATTATGCTGAAGGGGAAACCCCAGCAATATACTTGTTTGCTAAGTACAGAAACACAAAATGCTCCCTGTACTGCTCCAGAGCCAGGCTGGGGAAACAGTCATTGGGAGATGTTTTTCTCTTTCAGTGGAACAGAGGTCACCTGTACGCCTTTCCTCCATTTCCTTTCCTATTGAAAATAGGAGGTCCTACCCAAAATAAGGAGGGGAAAAAGAGAGTTATACTCCTAGGCTGAGACAAATGTGGTATCTGTGATGGTACCTCCCATAAGGCTTTATGGAAATATGCTTAGAATGTGTTTTATGCTACATATGCCATGTAACATTTCTCCGTAAAGGTTATGATCTACTGAATGTATTAATCCTATTTGTATGCATGTATCATTTTTCTATTCGAAGTTATGAATGTTGGCTGTGTACTGGCTTGATTTCTACATAACCTTAGTAGAGCATTTGGTCAGTTCCTGGAGAAAGGAATGTTGAAATTAAGTACCTAATCAAGAAACACTTAAAGGACAATGGATCTTGGAATGCTCCAATCCACGTAAGAAGTCTACTTGAGCACATTCAAGGCAGCATGTAAACAATGGATGCTACCTGTAAAAACTGTGAGTCATGCATGGACATGTGACTTGCCCAGGTGACTCCTAAACGCCATCTTGGAGTTGGACTTTGCATAGGAGTGAGGAGGGGGGTCTCCACCCACAAGGGAAAGTCTATTTAAATCCCTGGGAGACCCCTCCATTTGGTCTTGAGCTGGCTAAAGAGAGAGCCTCTCCTCCCCCCAGGATACTTGAAAGAAACTGGAACAAAGGATAGTGTTCAAGGGGTGTGAGTGATTGCTGGACCCAGGCTAAAAGGAGATTAGTCTGTAAAAAGGAGCATTCTGGAACTGGTGAGAATCTTAACTGTATTCAGTTTGATTAGACATAAAACGCGCAAATCTGTTTTATTTTGCTTGGTGACTTACTTTGTTCTGTCTGTTACTACTTGGAACCACTTAAATCCTACTTTCTGTATTTAATAAAATCACTTTTTACTTATTAATTAACTCACAGTATGTATTAATACCAGGGGGAGCAAACAACTGTGCATATCTCTCTATCAGTGTTATAGAGGACGAACAATTTGAGTTTACCAGCTTATACAGGGTAAAACGGATTTATTTAGATTTAGACCCCATTGGGAGTTGGGCATCTGAGTGTTAAAGACAGAAACACTTCTGTTAGCTGCTTTCAGGTAAACCTGCAGCTTTGGGGCAAGTAATTGAAACCCTGGGTCTTTGTTGGAGCAGACGGGAGTGTCTGGCTCAGCAAGACAGGGTGCTGGGGCCCCGAGCTGGCAGGGAAGGCAGGGGTAGAAGTAGTCTTGGCACATCAGGTGGCAGCTCCCAAGGGAGGTTCTCTGATCCAACCGTCACAGTATCCATACCTAACACAACTAGCAATGTGCCCACCAATTACTCTTCAGCTCCTTCCTAAACTTCTCTCTCAGAACATTGGACAGATAGATCCAGCATCCCAGCCTACAAGATCTCCAGCTCAAAGTGTTGCTCCTTGAGGTTTCCAATCCTCCTGTTCTGAGTAGGTGAAAGAGGTGCTGATGCATAGCAGAAAATCAGTGACTCGTCACACTTTTATGCACAAAAGTGGGAAAGATTCCAAATCTGGTGTAACTCGAAACAAATTACCCCATATATCCTCTTCTCTCCCCTTAATACTAGACTACATCCTAGATCTCAAGAAGATGGGACTATCTCATAGCTTAATAAAAGTCCACATTGTGGCCATATCAGCCTTCCATCAGAAGAGGGATGAGCAAATACTGAATATCCATCTAACAATGAAGAGATTCCTCAAGGGTATGGATAACCTCTTCCCACAAATCAGATGTCAGTCACCAACATGGGACCTTAATCTAGTTCTCAAGGGCCTAACAAAGCCACCTTTTGAACCCATGGCCACATGCTCATGTATGCATCTGTCCATTAAGTCAGTATGCCTAGTGGCTATCACCTCGGCTTGGAGGATCAGGGAAATAGTGGCACTAATGGCATACCTTCTCTTTACAGTCTTCTTTAAGGATAATATCACATTGAGACCACACCCGAATTTCCACCCCAAGGTAGCCTCATCGTTCCATATGAACCAACCCATTTATCTGCCTACTTTCCTCCCAAAATCTCACCGTGACAACAGAGAAGCAATATTACACATGCTTGATGTCAGGAGAGCTTTGGCCTTTTATTTGGATAGAACAGAGGCCTTTAGGAAATCTCCTAAACTGTTCCTCTCAGTTGCGGACAGATCCAAAGGATCTGCTATATCAAATTAGAGATTTTCTAAATGGATTTCAAACTGCATAAACTGTTGCTATCGTGCCCAGAATCTGCAACCTCCATCTGGAGTCTGAACTCATTCCATGAGATCCATCCCCACTTCTATGGAATTTATAATTTTTTTTTCCCGTTATAGAAATATGTAGGTTAGCAACTTGGGCATCTGCTCATACCTTTGTGGAACCTTATGCAATTACCCATGACTCAGCTTCTGATGCCATTTTTGGCTCCATAATATTGACATCCGTAATAGACTTGACTCCAAAGCCCCAACCTCCATAAGGAGTACTGCTAGGGAGTCACCTACAGTGGAGCAGCAATAGGGATGCTACTCGAAGAAGAAAAGGTTACTCACCTTGTGAAATAACTATAGTTTTTTGAGATGTCTCCCTATGGGTGCTCCATGAGCCGCTCTCCTCCCCTCTACTTTGGAGTTCTCAATAACGGGAATGAGTGTGGTTCGCCCACGCAGAGCTAGATAGCCTCAAGGCAAAGCACAAGATAGGGAGAGTGCATGTGTGGGCTGAACGGTCCCTGCTATCTAAAATCTCCAACCAGAGGCGCAGGGACACAGACATGCCTACAGTGGAGAACCCATAGGGGGACACATCTTAAAGAACCATCATTACTGCACATGGTGAGTAACCTCCTCCCTCTTCCCCCCCCCCACATCAGCAGGGTTCTTGTCTTCACAATGGTTATCATGCATGTTGTTTGTTTCCCACTGTTTACATTGGGAGAATCCTAGTCTTTCCTTCCCATTTTAGTTATTAAACAAAATATAAATGAAAATAATATAGTGCAGTTTTTCTGGAGGGCAGAGAGCCTTGTTGACCTGCAGAAGTGGAGAAGGAAAAGTGGAGGGAAAACTGGGAGAAGGGAAATAGGGCTAACAACTTACATGAAATTTTGTTAAATGTATCTGTCTGCACTTGGACATACATCTTTGTTTTTTGTTTTCATTTAAAATCTAAACTAAAACTATTAGTATGCACTTTGAGGGTACTTGCTGGTAACTTAGTGGTAATGATACCATAGACAAGTGAACCCTGTAGGTTATTTTCTATAAATTCCTTGGCTTTTGAGTTTATTCAGACCAGGACAAGCTATTACCTCATAAATAGGAAATATATTCAAATTACCAATATTTTTCTGCTACATGTAATATGTATTGTCAGTATTTCATTCGTAAGATGTGAAGGTATTTTAAAAGTAAATTAAAACAATTGAATACCTTATAGTAGCACACTCTAGCCAAATAGTATAGTCACAATTTGGTTACCGTTTGAAAATGTGTGCTGATGGTGGTGAATAATCAGTTTGTGTGGTTTCTAGTCCTAGTAGGGTGAGTCTTTGGAGTGAAAATTTCAGAAGAAGCTGTGTGATGCACTTTCATTCAGGGGAAGTTGTTGTGTGAGTACCTTGAGAAAAAGTGGTAAAGGATAAAATAGTGAATTTCTGTTGAAGAGGTAGGGAAAAGAATTGGTAAATGAATTACATTTAATGTATTATTCGGTAGTGAATTCCCTTGGATCAATAATGTAATGTGCTTTTCATTATTCTGTGCATCGTGCACTAAAAGCTACCTTAAAAAAATACCTGTTCAAAAGTCTAAAGATAAACCTACTGGCAGATATGTTTTCTATATTCCAATGAAGAAGGTAGATGGGGACTCATGGGTGTCCTTCTGCTATATTGGCACTTTGAGAAGCACCATTTCTTAATTCTTATTTTACAGTGAAATAAAGTTATGAGAGAATAACAGATTGAGCTTTTTTGGCAATCGTTATTGAAGCAAAATGTTCTTTAGATGACAAGCTGAGCCCTGACACAAATATATGCTATTGGAGTCATCCTTGACTACTAAAGACTAGGATGTAAACTCATTGCGTGCAGTTCAGTGGCAGCGAGAGGGAATTATTTTTATGCATTTTTACCTATGTTTCTTAGTATGTACAAGGATATATTTTCAATGTTGTCAGATAGACTATCCCCCCACTTCTTTTAAATCAGGAAGGTCAGATTTTGGAAGATGGATTCCAAAGTTTTATGAAGTTTTTATTTAGCAGCAAAACTAATATGAGTAACAACAATAATAATAATAATAATAAAAATTCCTTAACTTATTTTTTCTCTTGTCTTTCTCACTGTTTTCCATCCTCCTTTGGATTTTGTACATGTTTCTCCTCTACACTTTTATCTGGCAACCTCTCTTCCCCTTGTTTCTCCATTTTTCCCCTCCCCACTCCCTCTTTTTGACCCTTTTAAAAGTTTCCACTGCTGTTCATCTCTTCATCTCCCTTTGTTAGTGTAATACTGCTGTCCATCTCACCAAGAAGGCCCTGCAGTACAGTGACCTTCAAGGGAGAAGCATGGTCAGTCTAGTGGTTTTAGGAGTGGACTGGGAGTTGTTTCAAATCTAGCTACTATTCTGTTCTATCAGACTCACTATATAACTTTGGGTAGGTCAATGGGACATATGCTCCCAAGTCACGCAGGCATTTTTAATAATCCAATTTTTAACTTATCTGTGCCTCTGTTTTAGAATCTGTAAAATAGGGATAATACTTACCCATTCACGTATGTAAGATGCAATTAATGTTTAAAGCTCCAATTCATCAGTCCAAAAGGCAGTATCAATGTGAAAAGTGTTCTATCCAGTTTAAAGAGGTGTGTGGGTTTCTGGTTTTATGTTCAGCTTGTAACAGTGATTGTTATGGTAGGTTTCTCCAGAGGCAGATGAATACTTTCTTGAGTCTGTCAACATGTGTAATTCTATTCAGTTGGAGGGTCACTAGTGGGTGATATGTGAAGCTATCCTCCACAGTAGCTGAGTGTGCTGAAGTTGCAGGAGTCCAAATTTCGACTAGCTATGGGAATTAAACCCTTTTGAAAATCTCAGCCTAAATGTCTAAGGGAGTTAAATATCCAGCTCCCACTGACTTCGAAAATCCCAGCCTTATGTAGGAGCCAACCTTGTGTACACTATCGTCAAAGCATTGGGTAGTTCTCCCTGTTACGGCGTATGATTTTACTATCATCAAAGTCAATGGCAAAATTCACTTCCATTAACTTAAATGTGAACAAGAGCAGGCTCTTTGTCACTAACTTCCCCATTTGTGCTGGTGTGCCTTTGTGTCCTATCTACCTTAGAAAATGCTTCCATCCTTCTGATAATGTGGCAGTGTAAATCAGATGAGGAACTTGGGCCAACAGTCTTCTGATTTAAATGTGGAGGAACATGCAAATTGATACTTAAATAAATATCTTTTCATTTCTGTTAAATGGTATAAAACACACGTTTATAAAGAGGTTCATTTCAAGATATAATGCAGAAGATTGTTGCCTTCATGTGTAAAACTCAGAAGCACATTTTCAATGAAAGGTCTTGGACTGAGAAATTTGCTGCTCCTTCGTTTGGTCCTATAAATCCTGATTTATTGATCTACATGGTGGATTGAGAATGGGCTATCATCATTGAGGCTAGAGATTTATAAAAGAGTATTCCTTTGAGAAGCCACTAGGGATGTTTATGGCCTATTTTTCATTCACATTAAGCAAGTGTTTCTGATGCTCAGCACCTCTGAAAATTAGATTTTTAGTGGTTTGAGTAGGAACATTTAAAAGGGAGGGAAGTCTTTGGATATAAATTTTAATGAAACTGTTTTATTGTAGTGTAGGAGGGGCACAATCACCAGCAGTGTTGCCTAGTCCTGTCCTTCAGTGTCCCTGTCCCAAGGATTTCCCGTCCTACCCTTTAGCACAGGGATTTTTGGGATCTTTCCCAGCTGGCTTCTCACCCTTGAAGAAGGCTCCTGTTGTAACATCCTCTTGGAGTGGGTGGGGGAGCCGTGGCCTGTCCTCTCCACCGGGCGCTGGTCCAGGGCCCAATGGTGGACAGCTACACTAGACACCTTGTGATGCTAAGCCGCTGTCCCTCCGGACCATTCCCTACCCCAATCTCCTTTAGCTTCATGGAGTAAATCACTTCAATCAAGTCTCTGAGCTGCACACTCAGTCATCTGCCTCACTTTTGTAGGTTTGCACAGGTCGGTTGTCAAGTCTCCAGGTAATGATTTCCTGGGCAGCGCTTTCCCCTTAGAGCTCAGAGCAGCCATCTGCTCCCTTCCACTGCCTGCCTCTGAGCTGCTCTGCTCCCCTTTTTAAATCCCTGCTTCCAACTTTCACAGGCTTTGCAGGTGTGGGTGATTGGGGCCGCCTGGGCCCAGAGCTGTTCCTTAACCCCTTGCTCTCCAGTTTGGAGTCTGTATACTCTATCACAGGCTCCTTAAGCTTTGAACAGCTGCTAGTGCACATGTGGTTTCCTTTCTGTGAGTGTATCCAATACAGGGAGTTGCAAAAATTTGGGGGAAAGGCAGCATTCCTGCCCAGATTTAAAGCCGGTCACATCAAGGATATGAACTTGCAATGGCTTTATCTTACACTTACTTATAATACTGGCACTTGACATCTGATAGCTTGCTTGTTTGGAATGGAGAGCAGTCCTTTTGCTCGTCTCTAAGCAATGCATTTTAGTTCTTTCCCAGACTGATATAGGAAAATAAAGTCTTCTCATTAGGACTAGGATCTCTTCCTTCTCTCCCTCCCCTCCCCATGTACGCCCACACCAGTATATTTTTTTCATCTCTGCAAGTGTGTTTTTCTCACTTTCTCTGCTGTGTAGGCGGCCTTCCCTCTCACAATTGAGCTTCACAGGAAATTTTAAAAAACTTCTTTGCACAGCAAATCTATAATTTAATAACAAAGAAAAAGAATGTAAAGAGCTTTTGTTTAGAATTATGATGCAGCTCAATAATGGTCAAAAGGGTGATGAATCTAGTTCTAAGAACAAAGGGGAAAGGGTTTTTTTTTTTTTTTTTTTTTTTTTGTGCATATGTATGTTTGTCGAGACTTTGTCTAAAATACTCTTACTGGGTACCTCCTGTGAAAATTATTCATATTCATCCACTTCACAAATGATTGTTACTGAAGTGTCAGCAGGGCAAGGATGGAAGGAGTAGAAGATATTTTTAGACATTTCCCTCCCTCCCTTTAGACTAATCTAGAATTGAAACCATCTACCCTGCAACTGGCACAGTTTTCTTTTGAATTCAACCATGAGCAATTTGTCTCTAATCCGAAGGTCCAAGTTTCTTCATTGACAGTTAAGTTTTTAAAAGATGGATTTAATCCTCTTGTTTGGAGACTGTTTTCATTGCACTTGCTCACTTTTAGGGCCTTAACCCCTTCAATGATATTTGCAACCTGTTTGAAGGTCTTCGTTTTAGACAGTCTTGTGAGTTAAACCTTTCTTTTTAGACAAAAGCTTGAGGGGCATGTAAATGAACGACGGTAATTTAATGAACAAAAGCTACTTTTTTAAAACGTCATTCAACAATAATGTAGTCTGGCCTTTGCTAAAGAAATGTTATGTAGATACTGATGTTCTTGCCCAATGAACTCTCATCCTCTAATGCTCTAATCCCCCCTCTTTTGTGAAAGATCAGCCTCCATGTGTTTGGATGTCAACCATTCAGGTTTCAGAGCTTGTTATGGTATGAAAGCCTCAGTGAACTATATCTATGTAATCTAAGGTTTTGTATGGCATCCTCATCTAGGGATCCAAGCATCTTATGGCAATAATGAGAGAGCAGACGTCTTTGAAAATACTTAATAACAGGAACTGGCAAGATTAGAAGAAATGCCTTCAAACGTTTGGTCCTGTTAGAGAGATCCTAGAAGGTCATAGGGGATGACTCAACTCCATTCTGCCAACTTTCTTGTTCAATATGTATGTTCAGTCATTGTAGTCATGGTATTATTATTTGCTATTACCAGGAATTCCAGCCATGGACACGGACCAGGATCCCATTGTGCTAGGCATTGTATAAATACAGAATTAAAAGAGTCCCTACCCCAAAGGGCTACAATGTTATTTCTTCAGATTCAGTCTGAGACATTTCTTTACTAACTGTTGTAAGACAGGATACTGGGCTAGATGAACCATTAATCTGACTCAGTATGGCTGTTATGTTTTTACTCCTCTAAAGTCTGGTAGAGATAGTGTCCTGGAAGAAAACTAGTTGTCTAAATCTGCCTGGATAAAAGAGAGGCTGGGGTGATTATTTTGAGAATCTAATCACTCTCTCAGTTGAAGGAGTCTTACTTGCCTTATCTTCGAGTGGTTTTCACTGTCAGGTATTTACTTGATTACTTTTTGCTCCTGGCCTTCTATAGTAATAATTTCCAGAAAAGTTTTTTCATCTGTGATGTTCCAGAAGATTGCACCCTTTAATTTTGAATGTAGAGTTTCTCTATCATCCATGTTTACTTCCAGGTTGGACTAATGTATTATGCTCCATCTGCAACTGACAATCAAGGCCAATAGGAAGTTTTAGCTAGTGCAGAGTTCAGTCACTTGTTTTCTTCAGAAGGCAGATTGGCAAAAGCATATGCTCCTTGTGTCCTGAAGGTATGTTTGCATTTGAGAACCCCCTCAGGTTCTTTAAGTCAGTTATCCATACAAAACTGGTTTGAGACATGTATCCCCTTTGTGGGGTCTGATTTATTAGTCTTTTAACCAAGTATAACTCACTTTGTTAGTTACCGCGGGTCACCCCCTCTGGGCCTATGTAGGAGTCCTGGCCAGTTCTCTTAAAACAGGAGTCTCCAGCTCTCCTCCTTGGAGCTGGATTATAAATTAGCCAGCTGCAGGCAGGGCTGTAGTGACTTCTCCCTCAGCTGGTTCCTTTCCCCCCAGTTAGTCTTCAGGCTTTGAAGGTTCAGCAAGACAGCTTGCTGCTGTTGCTGTCTGCTCTATTGTGAGGGAGAAGGCTGGTTCCCTTCTTCCTGTTCACCCCCAGTTGGCTGGTTGAGAGGGTAGTCTTGCCTGACCCACTCTGCAAGATTCCTTGCTCTCGGGCCTTAAAGACACAGTGATGGGATTTCTTCCCAAGCACCACTTATTCTTGGGACCACATCCTCTGTCAGTAACTCCTAGGTCCTTGTGTATATATATTTGACCTTTTGAAATCTCATAGGGCCATGCTATGTAATGGGATGGTCTGACCGCTAGGCACCACTGACCTTAAGAAACCGACTACCCTGTCACACTGAGAATCACCTTTTGGAAGAACTTTATGGTCCTAGTTACATAAAAAGCCCTAATTGACCTATTTGTTGTTTTTGTTGAGTGCTGACAAAATTTAGAGTTGTACAGGGTATACGAGATGTGGTCTCAACCTGAGTGGTTTACCAATCTGGGGCCAGCTACCTCTGATAGATTGGCCATCTATGATCCACTGCCAATTGCCTGCAGCCAGAATGCTTAAGAACCATTCAAGAGGGTAAAGGAAGCTGGAGGCAGGGCTTTTTCACTGATAAGCACTTATGAGAAACATGCCTATTTCTAAGCTAAATCTGGCCACACTCTGAATGTGTTATAAAATGCATGGTTTTGCCCTGTGTTTTACAATGGCTAGCCCATGTACTCCTGATTTTTTTTTTTTTTTTTTTTAAACCTACTGATCGGACTGTACTTGTGCTCCAGGTGATAAAGGGGGGTGGGGTGGGGTGGTGTATTTGGTCCCTATATTAGGGAATGACTTTGATTATAATGTAGGATATATAAAGTGAGCCCAGTTAATGCAATGATGGATACTTTATAAATGTTTATACTAAAAACAAAACAAAAAAAACACACCACTGTGCAAAACTTTCCTCTGTTTAGCATGGCGTTACCAATTTAGAGAGCTATTTTTTTAAAAGTCAACTTCCCTAATCAATAAAAATATTCATTTTTTTTAAAGTAAAGCTACTAATAGATGAAAACAGATAAAATTAGAACTTTTCTTCAGCCTTGCAATACAGTTTTGCTAACAACATTGTCAGGGGAATGGATAGCAAACTTTGTTTTAGGTTACCTATCCTTTGAGAGTTGATTTACTTTATGGTAGCTGAAGCCAGAAAAACCTGCCCTCACGTGGAAGATCTGAGATATGTCTTGTTCTTTTGGTTTTAGGGAATGCTGATAGGCTTTTGAGAGTTGCTTCTCTTGAGGATTCCCTTTTTTACTGGACACTCTCCTTTCTGGCTCTTGTCTTTCATTCAGATATTACTCTGACTTCCTTCTGGTGGGTAGCTCACATAAAGTTACAGAGAAGTGATCAAGTCACTGGCAACTGTCATCCCATCTCCCTCCCATCATACCTTGGGGCAGTGCTTGGTACATTCCATGGGCCCTACGCAAAATACAAGACTAAATCAGGAGCAGCAGAAGGTTCCTAAAAGTATGGGGGGGCCCACCGGTGCCGGAACAGTGGCCCCTTCCCTGTGGCCCCACCCAAGCCCTGCTCCTCGCTCACTCTCCATCCCCTTCCCCTCATCGCTTGCCCTTATGGCCGGTAAAAAGTGAGAGGGCATAACCCTCCCACTTTTAAAAGTGTGTGTGAGGGGGGGCATGGCCCTTGGCTCCCTTGTTCCAGCACCCTTGGACTAAATATGGGGGGGGCTGACATACTCACACTGAGTCTGGACCCTCTTAAGTGGAGAGGATGATGTGCTCTTACCCAATAATTGTATTTAGCAGTGGCAGGTAAGGACAGTGCTTTTCCCAACTTCTTGAAAACTATAGAAGTTAGCTTTCTCTCAGGTAATGTTTGTATTTATTGAAAGGATGAAGTGATTTTAATGCCTGAGGCTTAAACTGTAGTTTTCCAAGTGACAAAGCACATTTTCATGTTTACACCACTGGACTGCTTATTCAAGGTCATGCACTGCTTTCACTGTGTGTGTAGGTCTTGTTCATCAGTCAGAGTTTAGCTTGCAGTCTGAGGACAGCATATTTCTCTCCTTTATTTTTGATCTCAGTTTGTGGACATACCTGTTTACTGTAATTGTACTTATGACCAAATTTGGTTTCTTTGAATTGTTCTAGGGTATTCATGAACTAGGTTCCTGTAGCCAAAGACTAGTTGGAAGCCTCTTTTTAAAAAATTAGTAGGCAAGCTATAATTTAGGGTATTAATCTTTTCAAGTAGAGCATACGTGCATTAACAAGTAATTTTTCTACAATAACAATGTCTCAGAAAAGCTGCTTTTTGCTTATGTTCAAAATACCATGTGAACCTAATTAAACACCTAAGGCTATTTGGGTGCCAAGCCTTCATCACCTCTGTAATTATCTCACCATCTTGTCAGATGCAGTACAATCTTTTGTTCATATAAACACACCAAAACTTAAAAATCTCAAACTGTAATTTAGCGTGACTTAATTCATTTTCCCACTGACCATTACGTCATAAAAAGCAGTAAATGGTTAAACTTGGTTTTTAAAAAAGTGATTTTTTTGGGGGGGAAGGATGTGTTAAGGCCTCTTATTTACCTTTTCTCTATTCGTGTTTTCAGATTGAAGCCTAGTAGATTCACTGGTTGTTATGGCGGAAGGGCCATCTGGGTTGCCTGAAGAGACTGCAGCTGCTTGGAAGAGCAGTAGTCTATACCATGGGAGGGAGGCATATATGTGGAATTATGTGATGCTACATTTCCTAATTTAGGAAGACAGCTGCACCTTCATTTCTCCATAGAAATGTGAGCAATGATTCATCTATAGAAGAGATGAATTACTTAGATTCATCCTTTTGAACTGCCAAGATAGTTGTAAAAAATATTACAGTAGTTGTGGTAGGGCTAAGGGATTTAATTTCATGAAATGCATATTGCATTTCACTAAAGGTCACCCACCCTGCTGCCTCAGAAATAGGGCCCTACCAGATTCGTGGCTGTGAAAAATGCATCACGGACCATGAAATCTGGTCTTTTATTATTATATCTAGGGTAAAAGTATACAAAAGTACTGTGCATACTTCCTTATTTAGGGCAATGTACAAACGTAACAGTAGTACAGTACAATACGTGTGTATATATACTGTATGAACACAAACAGCGAAATTTGCTCTTTATTCCATGATCAACCCACAAAAAAATCTGTGATTTCGCCACGATTTAAGTAGACTCCTACTCATAAGATGAGACCGAAGACCCATCATGCCTCTTATCTAGTTATGTGGCTTGACCAAAAGGCAGTTCACAGCCCAGTTCTTGTGGCATATCCCAGCTTCAGTGGCACCCACTTCCTAGAAAGCAGCATGGAATCGAGTGCTTTATCACCCACCCAATCCTGGATCACATAGAAGATGAAAGGAATAAGGGTCTCAAAAGATGACACCAAGAGAGAAGGACCCTTAAGAAGCTTGATTGACAGAAAGATGTACGCCTCAGCTAGTCTCCAGAGGTGTATGTCCAATTATCAGGCTCTGCTGTCAAAATATGACTATCTGAACTGGGACAAGATGTCACAATTCAGAGAAGCTTCCACAGGAATAAAGAGAAGGGCTAAAATACTTAGTGTCTGAGGGGCAATTAATGGCCTGAACATCTCTGCAACCTGCTCTAGATAACCCTGCTGTGGTGGCACATTCAGTGACCACTTCTGTTGTCATGTGCATGGCTTCATGGCAGTAATCTTCTGGAATATCCAGGGAGGTCCAAACAACCATCAAGAGTCTCCTGTTCAAAGGTTCTGAATTGTTCAGTGCATGGACTAAGGAAGCTGGCGTAATATGACTCCCTTGTGAGTCCTTCGAACCTGCTCATTTTACCACCTGTCTGGGGTTTTTAGTAGTCGTAACATCAGCTCAGAGGGTAGGGAAAATTCAGGCCCTTATCACTGGCCCATTTTATTTGGTATTGAAAAAAGGCGAGCTGACTCTTAATACTCATCCCAAATTCTGGCCTAAAGTTGTGTCTGGTTTTCATTTAAATCAATTGATTCACCTCATGATTTTTTTTATCCCAAACCCCATTCAAACCCAGGGGAAGCTAAATTACATATACTGGATGTATTCAGGGCTCTTTCATACTACCTGGACAGAACAGGAACCTTCAGGAGCTCCCCTAAATTATATGTACCCTTTGCAGATAGGGTTATGGGTCAAGCCATATGCACTAAGGTTGTATGGGTATCCAGCTGTATTAGATCATTTTATGAGATAGCTAGGTTAAATCCAACCTATGAATGTTAAAGCCCCTTCCACCAGAGTTCAGGTAGCATCTGCAACTTCTTTTAAGAATTATCCCTATTTCAGAAATTTGCAAGATAACTATGTGGGGCTCAGTCCACACTTTCACCCCAAAGTGTTCATTAGTTGAGGTTTCAAGCTCTGATGTCTGCTTTGACAGAGCTGTTCTGCAATGCTTATTTAAATAGGACCCCTACCACCAACCTCCTGATTGAGGTCACTCCTTGCTAGTCACCAGATGTTGGGTCCATGTAGACAATCATTGAAGAACCACAGTTACTGTAAGCTAAGTAACCATTTTCATAACGATTACAGACTATGTGAAAAATAAGGATTGAAAAAACGCAGTACAACAGGCTGCATTTAATGATTTTAATTATATCAAAATTTGGGATTTGTAAGTGTTGTGCATACCTAGCTGAAGCTGTGTAATGATTAACCCTCATCTAGAATCTAATAGATTCTTGTTGTTTGTGTCAACTGTCTCTGTCCCTTTAACTAATTTGTATGATTAACATAGGGTATAAATATTGGTTTCTGTAGTTATTGTAGCCTTGTTATACCAGATACTGCACAAACTGTAAAAATACAGTAAAATCATATCCCTGATTAGAGTGATTCTATAGTGTTAGGATCTACTTTTGAGGATTCTGCATCTTGTCTAGGTATTGTTGATTAGTCAATACTTGTGTTACATAGCATATTTCTGGATTGTGTTGCTTCCTGGAGACATACACTGTTTGTTGAATGAGTTCAGTGACAAGGGGTCCTGCAATAGATTATTCCAGTCCTCACTGAAATGAAGAATACAATATATACAACAATGTTTGAGAAGCTGTGGAAGCCATCTAGTAAGATTTTTTTTTTCTGCATAACTGTTGTTTCTCAGATGTATGTATTCTAAGATACATCTACACTTGGGGTGGTGTGCAGAGTACAGACACTGCATGCCCAGCTAGCATGGGATAAATAGCGGTATACATGGTGAGGCATGGCTTAGGCGAGTAGAGTGCCCTACCAGCCTGAACCTAGGGTATATACCAATACGGCTCATTACAAACCAAGCAGTGCCTCCCACATCTACACTGCTATTTTTAGTAGTGTAGTATCCCTCTGCTTCCCTGCTGCTGGAGCCTCCTCACTGAGTAAAAGACTCTGGCAAGGTTCTGGCAGCTCCCTGCTGCTGGAGCCTTTCCCCATTGTCTCCTCCCTGCCAGAGCCTTTCCTCACTTCAGCGAAAGGCATAGCCCCTCAATTCACAATAGATTTCCCACAATCTTCAATGGGAGCTTTGCTCCAAGATCAAGAGTAGATAGAATATGGCAGTGAGTAGTAACTAAACTTTCAGTTCATTGTTTATTGTCGCTTTCTGTGGGAAAATAGGCTCCTCTTGCTGTTTCTGACTCATGTCATTTCTTTCTCCATCTCCTTTGTTTCTCTCCCTCTTCTGTCTTTGTATCTATTTCTTTCTTGTCTCTGAATTTCCTTTCCTTCAGCGACTCCCATCCCTCTATCTCATCTGCTAAAATGATCAGCAATGAAATAGAGACAAAGATGGGTGAGGTAATATCTTTTATTGAACCATCTTCTGTTAGTGAGAGAGATGAGCTTGAAAGCTTGTCTTTCTTACCAACAGGAGTTGGTCCCAAAAAAGATAACTCACCAACCTTGTCTCTCTCTAATATCCTGGGACCAACACAGCAACACCACCATCCCATACATCAGTGAAATAGTTGGTTAGTTTGAAGTGCCACCTTCATGCATTGAGTTAACATTCTAGTGGGATTAATATAGTGTGTGTGGGGGGGGAGTTCATGCCTCTGAACCATTGTTTCAGGCTGTCTGCAGATTTGGGAAGACAATACGGTATTTGTTACATTTGGTTGATGTCTGGAAGGTTTTCAGCCAAGTACATCAAGAAGGTCACAATGTCGCCTGTGGGCTGGGAGTTTGACTCCTTTGCTCTTTAAAATGGTAGAATGTACACCCATTTTAAATCAAGCCTCCATTGAGAGGCCCAAAGAAAGTTAGAGGTAGATCCTACAGTTAGAGAGTCTACAAGTTCCTAGAGTAGACCTGGAAAGAGGAAGAAGTGTGTGTGTGAGAGAGAGAGAAAATATAGTGTGTTCTTAGATATTGTTTTTTATTGTGCAATTCATCTTAATAAAAAGCGTCTCTTGGACACCTCCCATCATTTCCAGTGGCATAATCCACTTCCCCTGTCATCTACATCTTAGAATATTCCTGTGGCAACTACAGCAATTGATTAAATGGAAAATTAATATTAGGAAAGCATATATTATATTTTTAGCTTCTTCTAATGCAATTTAGCAGTTAGAAACAACAAGGGAAGCCAACATTGTGTGTGTGACGAACCAGCTCTCCACTGCCATAAGCAAGCACTCTGTGGACATGGTCCATATATTATAGTTTGAGAATTGAAGATTTAAGGCATTTGATAATCTGAGACTGCTGCAGTCTCAGTATATTTGATTCAGCATGTTTGGTCTGGAATTGGAGAGTTATTTTAAATATCTGTATGACGTGTTCTAGATTTAGTTTGTGTTTTAAAATTTTCCACAAGTCCAAGAAGATATGGATAAGTGCAATATAGAAATCAAAATAAACAAATACATGCATTTTGCTTAGTTGTAGTTTTTTAATATGCATTCATAGTATATACTGTGATTGTTGGAACATTTTAGTATGCTGCAAACACATGTTAATTAGTATGCATGTGATTTTGTTGTTGTTTAACAATTATATATTTTTAAAATTTGGGGAGGTTGGCTGACAAAGTATCAGAGATCCTGAAAATATGCTATGTTTCAGCGCATGCTACAATTTTTCTTAAAGCCAATTAATACATGTTATGCTGCAACAATGGTAGCACCTATTATTGCAATTTAAAAACACTAAAATAAATTACTTTTGATTTTGCAGGTTTCTAGTGAGTGTTTATTGTTGAGTTCATGAGGGACAGAGCAGAAACCAGGATCTGTAAAGTAAGAAAAGGTAAGTTGTTAATTTTAAGGCCAGAAGGGGCTACTGTGTTTATCAGTTCTGACTTCCTGCATAGCACAGGCCATAAGCCTTGCCTGAATTAATTTCTGCTTCAAGTCCAATAGTTGTGGTGGAACTAGAGTTATACGTCTTGGAAGAACATCAAATGTTGATTTAAAAATCTGGAGAATCCACCATAACCCTTGATAAGTTGTTTCAATTGTTAATGACCCTCACTGTCAAAAGTATGTGCTTTATTTCTAGTCTGAATTTTTTTAGCTTCAACTTCCAGCCACTGGATTTTGTTACACACTTGTCTGCTAGACTGAAGAGCCCTCTGTTATCCAATTTCTGTTCCCCATGTAGGTACTTATAGACTGTGATCAAATCACCCCTTAATCTTCTCTTTGATAAACTAAACAGATTGAGACTTGAGTCTTTTCCTACTAGGCATGCCTTCCAAACTTTTAATCATTCTTTTGGCTCTTTTGTGAAATCTGACTAATTTTGAACCTCCCTCTTGAACTGTGGAAACCAGAACTGTACACAGTATTCCTGTAGTGGTCACACCAGTGCCAAATACAGAGGTAATATAATCTTCCTGTTCCTATTCTATGTTTCCCTGTTAATACATTAGATAATTGCATTAGACCATATAGTCACAGCTACACACTGGAAGCTCACATTTATCTAAATATGCTCAAGAAAGCTAACGGATATGTCGTGGATTGTGGGAGAGTTAGGGCCCTGCACCCCTCTTCCCGAGATTCACTGCGAGTCTCAGCCAGCCAGTAAAGCAGAAGGTTTATTTAAGGACAGGAACACAGTCTCAAGCAGAGCGTGTAGGTACGACCAGACCCCCTCAATTAGGTCCCTCTGGGAGGTTCAGGGAGCTTAGACCCCAGCTTGGGGTTCCCTGCGTTGCACCACCCAGCCCCAACCGAAAACTAAACTCCCAACTCCTCCCGCTGCTCCTCTCCTTTGTTCAGTCTCCCGGGCAGAAGGTGTTAATTCTCCCCACCCCCGTTCCTGGCTCAGGTTACAGCTCAGGTAGCTTCCTTCAAGGGAAGTCGCCCCTCCTCACTGCAATCCCCCTGCAACATTCCCAGGTCAAATCTGCCCTGCTCCCTGCTCCGTCACAGGATAACTTTGAGTTAATGCACTAGGACTTTCACTTCTGAAGATCAGAGTTCACATTTTTCCTCTGGTTACAAGTGAAAATGAGTTTGTTTCAGTCTAACTGTAGTCACAGCTTATACATATTATAAGACCACCACTCATAACCCTAGTAGGCACTGATGAAAGACATAGATCTCAGTCTGATAGACACCATGATGGTAAACTCATACCTTATTTCAACATAAGGTACTAATTATAGATTATATATAGAAATATAAAAAATGTACACACATAATAATGTCTGTGTTGTGAGTTATGCTTTGTGGGGATTGAGTTAAAGTTTTTAGAATTTGTAAGGGGAATTTCCTCCTTTTAACAATGTCATTGTGTATACTTTTCATATTTTGAGTTACTAAAATGTCAATATTTTACGCTTATAGTTCTTGCATTCAGTTAATATCTCAAACATGTAACTTGTCATGAATTGATTATTTCCTTTCTTTCATCAGCTTTGCACTTTTTAATGGTAATATTCTTATGCATTTTTGTATAATTTAAAAAAAAATTCAACTTTAACTGTAATAGCAACATTTTAAAATACATTTCCTCTGAGTTTTTAAAACTAAAATAAGGAGCCCTAAGTTTAAAAAAAAAAAAAAAAAAAAAAAAAGTTTGTCTAAATATTCTACTAAGGGTGCACAAAGTTTTCTACATAATAAGTCTTCGTATATGTAGCAGGGTTGTGTGTGTGGTGTGGATGTGCACACATCATTAGCTGTCACATATGTACTAGGTGGTGCAGGGAGCTCCCATTTAGCATGTGTCTAGGCGGTTGTAGTCAAACTTTGTCATACAGGCTGGTGGGTTTTTTTCCCTTCATTGGCTTTAGAGAGTGATACTCAAGCACCATTTTTCAGTACTGAAAATGAATGAATGTGGGGGAGGAGTATATGAGAGAGTGATTGAGTGTGTGAGAGACTGTGGTATGGAAATGTAGAGTGGAGGGAATGAATGAAGAAGGAAACTGAGAATTGGAATAGTGGATGGAAAAGGGAGGACGGGGACAACCCACTAGTTTACCAGCAAGTAGATGCAGCCTCAGCAACCGTTTCTGAGTGGCATACAACACTTGACCATAACTCCCTTTAAATACACAAACTGTTATGTATTGGTAAATTGAGGGGCGTTATGGTCAAATTTGATCTGCTCAATATACTGTATATTTGAGATTGATTCTTCATTGCCTTGCACCTTTGTGTAATTATTTACATGTATACAAAGTGGGTGCAAATTGCTACTATTCTGATTTAGCAGCGCTTTATCCTCCTTTACACAGGTATAAATAATTACACAAAGTGCAAGGAGGTAGTGCAGAATCATACCTATTGTTTACAGATAAAAATTAAACATGTATTAGCTTTTTATTGTAACATTTTGATAACCTTATTAAAATCATTCAGTCTCCTTTGCTTTTTTTCTTCCTTCTATTTCCTTCATTGCTCACCTGTTCATTTACTGTTTTTTCCTTTCCAGGACATCATATTTTTCCCTATGTCTTTTTTCAGTGTCCTAAGATATTTTCATAATCACCCTTTATTCCCTTCAAAATCTGCTTTTTTATCTCTTCTGTCCACTTGTCAGTTTCTCCCACTTTCTTTCTTCTCTTCCTTCTCATCCCCAGCCTTGTCCCCAATTTCTCTTCCATTTCTAATTTATTTTATTTATGAATCACTTTCTCTTGTCTCTCCACTGACTTCTTACAAGCATTATTCCCCACTGCTCAGAAACATCCATCACCTCAGATTCATAGAACTCAACCACAACATATGCTGGGCAAAGCCCCTCAGGCTCACTTGTGTGTGCATTGCCTTCTTTCCTCCTCCCATGACATTCATGCATGCACACAAGTTCTCTGGACATAGCAGTGTGTGCATGTTCACACTGATACTGATGCAGCTCCCTAGTGCCTGCGACAGTGAAATTTCCAGTAGGAGGAGACAATTCCACACAGGGCCGGAGCAAGGAAACTTCCACCTTGCGCCACCCCCCCCCCCCCCCCCTCCGGCCCGCCCCCCCCCCCCCCCCCCCCCCGGCAGCTCCCCCCTGCACTGAGGCGCCCCCACCCCCCGGCCCGGGGATCCGTGCGGCAGCTCTGACCCAGGGAACCCCTGGGCTGCTGGAGGCGCGCTGACCCAGGGGAACCCCTGGGTTGCCTGCCGGCGGCTCAGACTCCCTCTCCCTCCCAGCACAGCGGCCACTGTTTAAAAAAAAAAAAAAAAAAAAAAAAAAAACAAAAATTATTGGGGGTGCCAAATAGTGGCACCCCCAAATCTTGGCGCCCTAGGCAACCGCCTAGTTGGCCTAAATGGTAGCACCGGCCCTGATTCCACAGGAGAATGGGTGGTAGAGGGAAGATAGCTGAGACCTGCCCATAGTTCCCTTTGCAGGGGAGGAATAAGCACTACACTGGATGTTTTTTTCCATAGATAGACCAATAGTCAGGAGGGGATTGTAGCCTGGCAAAGTGATGAACTACACAGTTTGCTGGGGACTGAGCTCCTTCCTGTTTTTTCACCAGCTGGCTTTGCTTTAAGATCAAAGGTTTTGTATCACTCCTTACACACCAAGTGAGGTGGGGTGCTCTCATTCTTTGCCAGCTTTGCTGCTGCTTAAAGCGACCCTTGGGAATAAAAGGGAAATAGGGAGAAATCTGGGAAGGTGTAAGAAATTGAAAGAGGGCCTGGGAGAAGAGCACAGCCCAAGCAGCTGGTCATTGAATACTTTTGTGTTAATGGAAATGAAGCTGTGGGTCAGGCTGAGCACCTGGGGCGTTGTCCTTTCTTCAGCAGTGAAGGCCAGCAATGGACCTACAGCGTAGCTTCAGCTTTCAGTGAAATGGCTTGGATATGAAAAATGACATGTGAGTTTCACAACCATCTGTATAGGAATCTAAAACCTGTACTAAATGCCAGATTAAATCTTTGGACAACTTGGACACATTTTTTCTTGGATTGAAACCATGAGTGTTGCCTTTCAGCTAGAACAGAAATTTTACAATTGAGTTATATATACTTAAATGGAATCCAAATACTGCTTAGCTCCTTCTCTGTAGTGTCATGAAAATCTTAAATGTGGACCTTTGCAAGCTGTTTAGAAAGACACTATGTAGCATCAGTAATGTGGTTGCTTATCTTGGCTAGAAATTTTTCAGTGACCAGTTTAGTCTGCTGTAGTGGGTGCTTCATAATTGCAGCTCAATATGGTATGTAAGATTTTGCAGGATTTTCTAGCCCTCTACCATCACCAGGGCTCAAAAAATCTCCCCCAGACCTACCTGCACAGCTGAAAATACCTGTGTTGCCATGCTCCCAACGCTGCACCTTTTTTCATTTCTTTTATTGTACTTTCCCTCTCTCTTACCTTCTCCATTAAATCACTTTCTGCTGTCCTCACACTATAAACTAGGGGTCTCAAACTCAATTTACCTTAGGGCCAGTGCCAGTTCTCAGATCCTCCCAGCGGGCCAGTGATGTCACTGAAGATGGTGTTCAGAAAGGAAAACATTTATATTGTATTTTATATTTTGAATTTCTTAGAAATAATAAAACTGTCATACAACTTTATACAATTCTTCGCCTGCCAGAGAGATTTTATTGTTTGCCAGACACGTGGCAATGCTTCAGTTCTGTCAGTTTGTTGATATTTGGCCTCAGTGACTGAGCAGTTGAAACTTTCAGGATTGCCGCAAGGTGTGCATCAGATGGTTGTGTTCGGTATTTTGACTTGTTTTTATTCATTGTGGAAAAAAGTGACGCTGCCTCCATGGCTGACTCTGCCCAGTGACTAGTGATGGTATCTCTGTCCCTCTCCCCCAGCCAGTGGGAGCTGTGGGGGCGGCGCCTGCAGCAGACAGAGCTGGCAGCGTGGCTGCATGCGTCTGTCCTCCGGGGGCCACAGTGGGGAGGTTCTCGGGCCGCAGATGGCCACGGGCTGGGACTTTGAGACCCCTGCTGTAAACCATTTCAGTCCCCAGTCAGCTCTGCACCCTCATACCATCACTCCTTCCTCTTCTTTGCCATCCTCAAGTCAGTTAATGAAGGTGACCTCTGCTATCTACGATCAACTCTGGAACTGCCAGTCTATCTACTGAGCAGAAAGATGTCTCACTAGTTTAATATTTATCCTTTTTGTAAAGCTGTTTTAAATAATTAAGCTTTATAACTTCAATATAAGAATATTAAAAACCTTTGGTTATTGATTTAAAAATGAACTTACCTTTTCCCATAGGTGAATCGTTTGCCTCAGAGTTCAGAGGAACCTCTGAGGTTCCCATAATAGAACTTACACTCTATTATCTGAGTGGGAAGTTGTATGGGATAAATACATTTTTACTGAAATACTCTCTAATATGGCAGGAGTTATCAGATGGCACTGTTCGACATAGTCTTAAAAGTTCTTTTTCTTAGTTTGTAAGAAGGATATGATTGAAGAAATGTTGCACTGTTTTTTTTAAATGCTGTTTATTTTTTGTGGGGAGCTGTGGCAAGCAGTTGGAGAGCTAGCTCTCTGCCTTTTAATCTCTTTAATTAGAATTAATTTTGGAGGCAGAGTTGTGCATAAAATTAAGACACTCTCCTGAAGCACTTTAAGTAATTCTGAGAGATGGAGATCGTATTACTGATGATGCTAGCAGGAAAGTTTCATAGTGTTGAATTAAACTATATGTTACAGATTTTATTTTGAAATCTGTGGAAGCTTTACTCTTATATTTCATTTTCACTGATGCTTTCAATCAGTGCTTTTCGTTAACAGTGAAGAATCTCTCTGCAGGAAATGGATGTTTCTGAAAAATGTGATGTATGTTTTGTTATGTTATTTAAAATTGGCAATCTGGTGAATGTAGCGCTCGTGGACAGGAGTCTGATTAACTCTAGTTAGAATGTGACATACTATAGAGTTGGCAATTGTTGTGAAAACCCTCACTTTTCCCAATACTACTGTGTCAGTGCAGTTATCACTGGCACATCCATGATATTCTAATCCAGTCTTGAGCAGACTGGCAAATGTCATGTACTGTTTTACAGTTTTATGATGTGAGTGGATGTTCACAAGGAATTTAGGAGAGACTGCAAATTCACGTTCACATGTGAGGATTCAAGGCCAAATAAGCACATTCCACCTAAGTCCTTAACTAAAATGTACCCATTATAGAAAGAGTGGGAAAGTAAGCTGTTTTATGGACTTTTTGTGTTGCAGATCAGACAGCAACTATAGAGGTAAAAATCTTTCAGCAGCTTAGTATATATTTAAACTGGACCTATATTGTATACTTTTGTTGTAAATTTATATAGATTCATATCCAGAGAAAAGAGTAGGAGGATGATGTTTGTCTTTTGTAAGTTTACTTGGCACTCATAAATAATAAAATTTTACAGTATGTCGTAAAGCTAGAGATACGTATGAAAATTCCCTGTGTTTATGGTATTATACCCTGCCCTTCTTGCAGGTGGAACTAAATAATAATGCCTAATTTATATGCTGTATTTAAAAACTAAGCTATGTACCAATCCAGAATGAATCATCTTTTCATTTAAAAAGTGGGGCAGTAAGGAGAGTACATTATTTTTCATTCCTAGAAACTGAATCAAAGTGGGGAAAAATAATTTCATATACAGTATTATGGCTGGAATTCTACTTAAGGATATTTGCATTTATTTTGAACCTCTCTTTTTTGCATATGGTGCAAATGAGAAAAAGAAATGTCTCTGTAAAATAGCAATAAGCCTTGTACAAAAACAGTGTCTAAAAAAGTCTTTCTAGGGTCTGTAGTAATAAAACAGTGTTAAGATCAACCTTGGGAGCTTAAGAAAGGAGGTGCTGGCTGGATTTTTTAAAGAACAAGAGCTTTAAGCTTTGAGAGGTTTTTTTTTTATTCCTTCTCCCCCATTATACACATGTAAAAATAGACTCTGGTAATTTAAAGCTAGGAGAAGAATCTCTTATTAATGACAAATGTGCGTCTGGATTATCTCCCAGGCAATGTGGTTGTCTAGGATTTTGTGTAGCGGAGTGTATCCCTTCAAGTTAACAGCAAAGAAATGAAAGTCTCTTGGAAATAAAAGCCACTGAAGGCATTGATCTTGGAAGAACAGATTGAAGCCAATAATTTTAGTTTTATTATTAATTTCTTGTGTGATATGATTAACTAACATGTTATGTCATATATAATCATTGTATGCTAAATAGAGTTCATTTGTAGGATTATAGAAGAATAAAATTGATCAGTAGTTAGAAGGGATAATTATGTATTTGGTATCTTAAGTAAGTAGGGCTGAAATGCAAGGCCTAAAGGCTGAGGCCTATAAGATTTTAACTTAGCCATATGAAGCTATAGGCTTAGAAAATACTTGACATAAATAAGTGATCAAAGAATGACCCTGTGCCACAAGATTACGGGAAAAGATGTATCAGTGGGTGATATTGTGAAAAATTAAGAGTAGTTTTTTGCTTACAAGATATAGTCAGAATCACATTATAAAAAGAGGGTGCCCAGGTTAGGAAAATTGAGCTCCCTATGGGAAAGTCCAGCTGGAACCATCCCACTTAGAGGAGAGGAAAGTGATCAGGAACAGTCAGCATGGATTCACCAAGGGCAAGATGAGAGTCCTGCACTTAGGACGGAAGAATCCCATGCACTGCTATAGACTAGGGACCGAATGGCTAGGCAGCAATTCTGCAGAAAAGGACCTAGGGGTTACAATGGACGAGAAGCTGGATATGACAGCGTACCCTTGTTGCCAAGAAGGCTAACAGCATTTTGGGCTGTATAAGTAGGAGAATTGCCAGCAGATAGAGGGACGTGATCATTCCCCTCTGTTCGGAATTGGTGAGGCCTCATCTGGAGTACCGTGTCCAGTTTTGGGCCCCACACTACAAGAAGGATGTAGAAAAATTGGAAAGAGTCCAGCGGAGGGCAACAAAAATGATTAGGGGGCTGGAGCACATGACTTATGAGGAGAGGCTGAGGGAACTGGGATTGTTTAGTCTGCAGAAGAGAAGAATGAGGGGGGATTGATAGCTGCTTTCAACTACCTGAAAGGGGGGTTCTAAAGAGGATGGATCTAGACTGTTCTCAGTGGTGGCAGATGACAGAACAAGGAGTAATGGTCTCAAGTTGTAGTGGGGGAGGTTTAGGTTGGATATTAGGAAAAACTTTTCCACTAGGAGGGTGGTGAAGCACTGGAATGGGTTACTTAGGGAGGTGCTGGAATCCCCTTTCTTAGAGGTTTTTAAGGTCAGGCTTGATGAAGCCCTGGCTGGGATGATTTAGTTTGGGATTGGTCCTGTTTTGAACAGCGGGTTGAACTAGATGACCTCCTGAGGTCCCTTCGAACCCTGGTATTCTATGATTCTAAGAGTCTATGATTCTCTACTGATGATCAATTGGCAAGGCAGCCATCAGACCTTAAGAATATTGATGTCCGATTTTATAGGGACAGTCCCAATATTTGGGGCTTTTTCTTATATAGGCACCTATTATCCCCCCATCCCCTGCGCTGATTTTTCACATTTGCTATCTGGTCACTCTAGTTAAGGATGTGAGTATAACTATATTTGTAAATTTTGCATATGTCTTTTGCATATGTCTTTATAGAATTTCTGTATACTCAGGTAATCATAACTTTAACTGTAACTTTAATAAAACTTTCAAAACCAACTACACCTTGTATTTGTAAAAGTATGTGGTTACCATCCTTAGTCTGTATGTTTTCCTAGAGACTCTAACTCTGAAGCAGGTAGCAGAGATGACGTTCACTCTATTGAGCTTGAAACTGTAGCCACCAGAGCCGAACCCTGTACTACAACATTACTAAATTCACTTTAAATAAAATAGGCTACAAGATGCAAAGAACTTGCAAATCAGTTTGAAAGTATAGGCAGCACAGGTATCCCATATAACAGGGAAGATGTTTAGAGAATAAATTTGAGCATATTTGTCCCTCCCCATCCTACTCTGTGAAGATGGGCCCTCCCCTTGTGTTCCCGAAACTCTGATATACTGTAAATATTAGCACATTTCACAGGTCCGCTAGCTAAACTTCAGCATGGCTTCCATTACTGTAACATCACCTGTCGTGAATTTGTACATGGAAACAAGCACTTCAGCTTAGTGAAGATGATACTGTTCAGTTCAAGAACCTGGAAGAGAATGCATGAGTTTTGTGATCCTTTATAGCATGGATGGCTGAGTTGAGGTTTGGTACCTTGCCCGTCCTCGTGGTGGAGTGGGGGTGGGAGGGGCAGAGGCAGTGTCTAATTAGCTGATGGAAGAGGGATAAACTGAGGAATATATTGAGACGGAGTGTGCCAAGGTTTGATGCTTAGGATTTGGGGCTTGTGCCACAAATAAAAATACCTTTTATAAGAGAAGTAATTTTTTGGAGAATAAAGGCACAGAGTTTTTTCATAACATTTAAGAAAAGATTCTTGCCCGGAAGAGTGTAATCTGACTTAAGCAAATACAATATATTATATACAAAGTTTAAATGCAAGTAGGCATGTGATTATCCATGCGTATGGAAGTCAACACAGAAGGCTTGATGAAGTAAATTTTGAAGAAAGGGCGATCGCAGAGATTGGGAGGCTGCCTGAAGGAAGGGGGGCAACAGTAAAGAAGGTGCAAAGCTGAGAGTGGTGGGAGACAAAAGGAGAGGGGAGGGAAAGAAAGGAGTACAACCAGAAAGCTGAGATCTAAAAAATGGAGCACTGCTGGGAAGGGGTGGCATTGTACAGAACCTCTTTAAACTGTTGCTTTCACCAAGGAAAAAAATACTGAACAACAGAGTAATAGACCTAAAACTCATTTTTTAAATTTGTTGGTATCACCTTTGTATCTGAGCACTTATTATTTTTAAAACATAAAATATATTTAGGTCAAGTTCCAGTAAACTCCACCTACCTGCGAAGAGTCATTCTTGCATCTCTTATCCCATGTAGGTGGCAAGGAGTGGGGTGCAACAAAGCATGGGCAAATGATGGAGGTTTTCATCTCTGGAATGGCTCCAGTCCCTCTCCTGATTGTTTTCCTTAGTGATGGCTGCAGTTAAGAATACATTTGTCCTCTTCCACGGTCACAATGCAGATCATTTATTGCTCATTACCTGTAATATGATCATGTTGAGCCAGTTCATCTAGAAGTAAACATCTCTCTATTAAGGCAGAAGGTCCAGCACCCTGACCTCAAGAAACATCTAAAGGGGTCATGATAACAGTACACCATTCTACTCAAAAGACTGAAAAAATTCTAAAACGAATAGAGATGGAATCAGCTTTTTCCCATTGGTGAGAAAATTATTCAATGGTTATACAGATTACAGCAAGGCGTGGAGTATTCTGCTTCATCAGTATTGGTAATACTAATCATCCAAATTCTAGTCATTATCTGCATGGTGCTCTTAGTGTACAGGATGAGGAAAAAGGTAAATAGGATAAAAGGAATTAATTATAAACTACAGGTCTGTCGCATCTTACGTGTATTTAACATGCACGATTTCAACTTTATGCGGTCAGCAAAAACAAAACAAAAATAAAGAGAGAAACAACAATTTTAATACTATACCTATAGTGCCAGCGATTTCAACCACCATTGAACTCAATGGGGTTTCAGCTTTACGCACTAACCGCGGAACAGAACCCCCGCATAAGATGAGACAGACCTATAATTGTCAATAGAATGGTGCAACCACCAGTTATAGTTTTGTCCAAAGTCACTGGTTTAACAATGCCTGTAATGCAACAATGTGTTTGTTAGTGACAGCATAAAAGTCTAAGACTATATTAAGCCGTCAAGGAGGGTAATTGTTAGGAATTATCTGCCATTTTTGTTTGTTTTTTTACCCTCCATATTGGTTCACTTTCTTGTTGCTCTGTTTGGCATGGTTTTTCTATCCCTTACCTCTCATTGGGCAAGCCTAGAAGAGTTCTGCCAGGAACAATGGTGGGAAAACGTAGAAAAAGGCTGGAAAGGTAACCTGACCTTGGGGGAAAATCTGCCTGGTAATATAAGACTATATAAGGGCAATATACTGGTTGCTGCCCGTGCCAGTGGCAGACTGTGCTCGATATTGGTACCATCAGAGAAGAAGGAAGATTGGAAATACCTACCTGTTACTGACACCTACCCATTCCTGGTACCACGGTGGTTCTCCTGAAATTCCTGGTCCCTTTGTTCCTGGTTTGAGTTCCTGGTCTGCTGCTCCTCTTTGATTTCATGGGAGTCCTGGTTTTAGGTTTTGGTTGTCTTCTGCACAAGCCTGAGTAAAGCAGATAATCTTATGATATTTGTAACCCACATCTTGCTTTAGTTTGGGTCTAGGCTTAATGCCTATTTGGGTGTTAAGCCACCAAGTGTTTTGTCAATTAAACCATATTTTGTTTTGACCCTTAACAGTGGCTAGTGTAATGCTTGGGATTACCATAGGTGATAGATAATAATTCAGGGCAATGGGCGCCTGTATGGGAGGGGGTCCTTAATAAAGAATCTTCCTAATTCCTTTTGGTAACACTAGGTGTTGCTACAGTCTCTCTCAAGCAGCTCATCTTTTCTCCACTGCAAAGCCTCTGGATCTGAGCCTGCTTGGCTGATGTCCTGCTAGATCACATGTTCTCAAAATGAAGGTTGTGGACAGGTTCAGGCAGTTGCAACCATCCCTTTCTTCATGATTGGGTCGGAGGGTGTTCTGAAAATATTTTTCTCTTGTGACATGGGCTTCTGGTATGGAGAAGATAGAGAAACACTGCTTTACTTCCTTTACAGCAGCAACCTTAGATGTTTTTAGTGTTTTCATAGCTGTCGTTGCCCACCCTCCAAAAAACCCCCAAACCTACCACCTAGCTTCCACCATTTCAGGTCCACAAAAATTCAGTGCCCTTTCTGATCATTAGGAGGTTTTACAAAAGTGGCTAGATCCAGATGTCAGTGGTGGTTCTTCCTTCTCTTATTTCTATGCAGTGTAACCTCTCCCTCTCATGGCTTTGACATTTGTCTCCCATCAACTCTTTCCTCAAGAATATACTCTTCTTTCCTCCTCTTAGGGGGAACAGAATGGACAAATACTTTTACACAGAAATATTAGGCACTCTGCTTGTCACATAAAGGGCATGTTCCTCTGATCTGTAAATAGGGCAGGGTTTGGTCAGAGGTAGGAGAGTGCCACCTAGGAAATCAACCAACACCATTTTCTGTTAAATTAGGGTGTCCCTTGAAAGACTCTCATTCCAGTGTGCATCAAGCCCATCCACAGTTGACTCACATGATGAGATCATAGAACAAGTAAATGGAGCCATGAATCTGATGAAGGGGGGGGAATGATGAATGAGCATCAGATATTTGTTGCTAATTAATTCCTCCCTGTGTATTCTAAGTACAATGTTTATTTAAAGTGTAACAACTGTGAGAAAAAGTACTTAAAAATAGCACCTATTGGTGATAGCTAGGAAGAACTCAGATTCTTTCACATCCCAGGCTGCTTGCATGTAAACTGAGCAAATTTGATTTTGAATCACTGAGCGGTAATAACTGCATGGAACTTCATAATGCAGTTTTTAGAGTCTCTTTTCAGAGCAGCACCACGTTAAGAAAATTTCAAATATAAATTTCCCAGTAGAACATTGTTTAAAACATGGCAATATGTTTGTTCAAGATTGTAGTCCAATCAAAAGTAGAATTATTCTGTGTGCTGGGGTAAAAATTTCAGTTTTAAAATGTATATTCATGCTAATGGAGAAGAGAGTCTAGTAGCACTTTGATGCCAAGTATTGGAAGTGGAATGCTGCTTAGAAGGTGAATAGATTGTGTCTGTCTTTCAAAAACTGCTTTCTGATTTATTCCTAGGAAAAGTGATATCAACTGTCTGTACATGTTCCCCTTCCCCCCAAGAACTGAAGCACCATTCTTGGTTAGTGAGAATTGTAGTACAGTAAAAGCTTTTTTAAAATCTGGCATGTTGGGGGAATGCAGGGGTGCCGGTAAGTGAAAAATGATGGTTAACTAAGAGGGAGTGAGTTCGGGTGTGGGAGGAAGCACGGAATTGGGGGTTGGGGAGTGGAAGGGGGTTCAGGGCACGGGCTCTGGGAGGGAGTTTGGGTGCGGACGGGAGCTTGAGGCAGGGGCTTGGGGCACAACAGAGGGTGTGGGGTGCTAAATCCAGGAGGGCGTGCTCACCTCGGGCATGTGGTGACCTGCAAGCGGTGACCTGTCCTTGCTGCCCCTAGGTGGAGGCATGGCAGGCAGCTCTGTGTGCTGCCCTCACCCCGCCCCTAGCACTGGCTCCGCAGCCCCCATTGGCTGGGAACCGCAGCCAATGGGAGCTGCAGGGGCGGCGCCTGCAGGTGGAGGCAGTGTGCAGAGCCTCCTGCTGCACCTCCGCTTAGGAGCATCCAGAACAGGTTGCCGCTTGCAGGGAGCTGCACGAGGTGAGTACCTCCCAGATCCAGCACCCTGAAACCTGTCCTGCGCCCTAATCCCTGCTCTGAGCCACTTCCCGCACCCAAACTCCCTCCCAGAGCCCGTGCATCCCCGCCCACACTCGGAACCCCTCGTGGTCGTTCCTCCACCTAGGAGCAGCAGGGACATGTCGCCGCTTCCGAGGAACCACGCGGAGCCAGGTAGGGAGCCTGCTGGCCCCACGCCAACCAGACCATAAATCAGACTTTCTATTAAGATTAGAAATGCTGGTTTATAGAGCTTTCTGGTTGGTACAAGGCCGGATAACACAGCTTTTACTGTGTTTTGGGTTCCAGTTTTGAAAATGCTTATACGTGAGCTTAACTATTTGCCTGTGATTAGCCTCATTGACTTCAGAGGGACAGACCATTTTTGTGCGTAAGGTTAAACAAATCCAGTTGTTTGCATGATTGTGGCCCAGAGGCTGAAACTTTAGGTCATTGCATTTATCAAACTGATATCAGTTAAACATTTAAACTAATTCTAAGAAAAACCTAGGTTTTGTTCATGGATACAAGGCATGACCATCTTCATTAATGTTAAGACTAGTAATGATAGGTGGTTTGGTGGTGGGAATCCTAGAAACAAAAGAATGGTGTTTTTCTTCACTTCTCTCCATCCTAATCCCTTCCTAGTAGTACCTCTGCAACACAATAGATGGAAAATATATTTAATAAACTCAGATTTTAAGGCCAGAAGGGATCATTATGATGGTATAGTTGGCCACCTGTATACACAGACTATAAATAATCACCAGCTGATTTCAGCATTAAGCCCATAACTTCTGGTTGAGTTGGAGCATGTTGGTACTTGTAGATTGTGATAAAGTCACATTTTAACCCTCTTTTGGATAAACCAAATAGATTGAGCTTCTTTAACCTTTCATTGCAAGACATGTTTTCCAGACCTTGAATCGTTCTCATAGATCTTTTCTGAACCTTTTAAAATTTGTTGATATTCTCTTTGAAGTGTGAACACCAGAACTAGACAGAGCATTCCAGTAACTGTCTCACTAATGCTGTATACAGTTATAGCAACATCTCTGTATTTCTACTCAACATTGCCCTACTTATACATCGAAGAATCTCATTTGTGTTCTCAGCCACTGCATGACAGTGGGAGCTAATATTCCGCTGGGTATCCACCATGAGACAACTCCTTTTCTGAATCGCTACTTTCCATTTGCTTCAGATAGTTCTACAGAACTATCCTGTTCTTTTCAATATTTACCACTCCACTAATTTTTCTGTCCTGTGCTAACCTTACCAACCATGTTTTTCTTGCAGTTTATTGATAGACATTGAATAGCACTGGGCCAAAAACAGATACCTGTGGAATCCCACTAGAAGTGTCCCAAATTGGATGAGAAGTCCCCTTTTACAATTTCTTTTTGAGATCTATCAGCGACTTAATCTATTTAATATGTGCAACATTAATTTTAGTTAATCCTAACTTTATCATCAGAATGTCATACAGTACTAAGTCAAATGCCTTACAAAAGTCTATTAGACATATTATCTCATAATATATCAATGACTATTTTCCATTAAACAGTATAGATTGGTGTCAGTTATAATATCATCCTTTAATTCTTTACTGATGGCTTCCAATATCAGTCTTTCCATGATTTTGCCTGTGATTGATGTCCTGGTAACTGACCTGTAGTTACCTGAGTCAGCCTGTTTAGTTTTTTTTAATATTTTGGCACATTAGCTTTTTTCCCAGTCCTCTGGAACTTCCCCAGTATTCCCAGATTTATTACATATCAGCACTAATGATTCCGATCTCCTTAACCAATGCTTTTAAAACTCTTGTGTGCAAGCCCCACCTGGTCTTGCAGATTTAAAAATGTTTAACTTTAGCGGTTGCTGTTTAACATCCTCCATAATTACTATAGGAAAATAAAGTATTTCATTATCGCTATAAAATGTGAATGTTATCCAACTTATTTCCAAATATAGAACAGAAATATATATTGAACTTTTTGGCCTTTTCTGCATCTTCACTGACAACTTGACTATCCCTGTCTAGTAACAGAACATATACTGTTACTAGAATTTTTTTTGCTCGATATATTTGAAAAATTCCTTCTGTGTTTAAACCTACTGCAATCAACTTACCTTTTCCATTGTTATATATTGTTTTTATTTTTTATTGCTGCTTTCACTTCCCTACTGTTGCCAACTAGGCCATGCGGGAAGAGGGGGTGGGTCAGGCCTAGTAGTGAAGGCAAGAGTTCGGCCTAAGGTTAGAACTAGTTTGAGGGTGGGCTGAGTCCAGGAAATGAACTGAGGGTCAGTACTGGAGGGGCAGAAGCCAAATGTCAGAGCCAGAGCTGGTAAACTAGAGTTGTAAGCCAGTGGCAGAGCCGTGGATCAGTACTGGAGAGACAGAAGCAGACCAGAGGGCCAATCAGAATTCAAGTCAGAGGTCTGAAGCCAGAGAGGAATGGGCAGGAGCTGGGGCTGGCAGCAGGCTGGAGCAAGGACTAGAACCAGAACAAGTCCAGCTACAGGCATGGTATGAATTGACCAGTGCTGAACTGCTGTGGGGGCCAGGCTTATCAGCAGGACAGCTAAACCAGCAGCCAGTCAGGAGCTATGGCCTCTCTTAGGCCTGGTCTACACTAACCCCCCAATTCGAACTAAGGTACGTAACTTCAGCTACGTGAATAACGTAGCTGAAGTCGACGTACCTTAGTTCAAACTTACCGCGGTCCAGACGCGGCAGGCAGGCTCCCCTGTCGACTCCTCGCGCCGAGCAGGATTACCAGAGTCGACGGGGAGCACTTCTGGGTTCGATTTATCGCGTCCAGACATGACGCGATAAATCGAACCCAGAAGTTAGATTGCCTGCCGCCGAACCATTGCGTAAGTATAGACAAGCCCTTAGAATTCTAAGGCAATGCAGCTGGGCCCACTGGTTGGCTAGCAGCAGTTAGTGAGGGAGCAGGCCAGCAGCTGTTCCTAGCTGGTCTGGTCCCTGACATCATCTTAATCAGGTTGTTTAGCTGAAGAAGCTTTGTTTTGTGATTGTAGAATTGTGGGTTTTTGGGCATCTAGTAAAGTTTACTTAAACAACTTCCATTATCATTCACATAAACAATCAACTTTGCTCAGTTGTTTCAGATTTGGAAATGGACCTTTTTAAAGCACTGTAATATCTTATATAATATGATATATTCTTTTTTGAGTAGTGTCCCTATGGGTGCTTCACTTAGGTCCACATGCACCTCTTGAGCCCTTGATCAGAGATTTTCTGTTAGGGGCCCAGGCATGCACCTGTGCCTCCTTGTGCCAGAAACTGAGGCTATACAGGGGCTGCCCTCATTTCCTTCTCAATCACTTTGGCCTGAGATAAAGTCCTAAGTGTGTCCACCTTGAGCGTGTCTTGGCTTTTGTATTTTTCTGCAGTGGTTAAGAGAGTTAGTATAGTTTTAGTATAGTTAAAATTAGTTGGGTAAGTAGTGAGAGGAATGGGTTTTTTCCCCTCCTCTTTTTCCCTCTCTAGGAGACTTGTTTTCCTGGCTGGGCATGCTGTCTCTCCTACCAGAAGGCTATATCTATGAGCGATGGCCACTGTAAGTGTGTCTGTTGCTTCGGGGAGTCTCATATCACTCAGAAGTGCAACTTCTGCCTGGTCTTGAAATCCCAGGCAAGGAAGTAAAGTGAGATGAAACTGACAGTTAATGAAGAAACACTCTCTTTGGCCAGCTTCTGAGTCAGTTCAGGAGTCCTGCCACCCCCACTCTGGACATCTGTTTCCAGGTAGATCCAGCAATCCTTCAACCTCCACGCGGGCTTCCCCTAAGAAAGGGAAGGCTTAGGAGGCTTCAAGGAAGACTTTTTTAAAAAGAGGAACATGGACACTCATCTTAATGAGCCAGTTCCGAAAAATGTCCAGGTCCCTTGTGAGATCTACGGTCTGCAAAGATTTGATCTCTTGACTTGGTACGGTTGAGTTGAAAGACCCCTCCTCCAGTACTGGTGGTGTCGCAAAGTCCTGGAGCTTGAAAGAGACACATGGCTTTGATAGTTCCATGGTACCCTCTACTAGCAAGGAGGGCAAGCATAGGCACTTGGGACTGGCACCGTCGAGCTCAGCCTAGCTATTGGTTCTTATGCATTCATCGTAGCTGCCAGTATTAATGCATTCAGCACCGAATGAGGAACAGTGCTAAACTCCATTGGTGTCTACTTTGGTACGCCCACCATCAATAGTACCTTTGGCATCAATGACTGTTTCCTCAGCCACTGTATTGGCACTGATTCCCTACTTGGTACCACAAGAATTTAGATATAGACAAGACCTATCAATAACAGATGAGTCCCCGCTCCTCATGGGTACTGAGCATTTCTAGGTACTGAGACTACAATCTCTGGACCACTGTCCTTCAGTACCACTGGAGAAGATGGAGGAGGATGGAGACTTCCAGTCAGTCTCCTGTATTTCTGTTTAGGGTTCCCCAACATATTCGTTCTCTGACAGTCACAGAGAAGATCATGCTTGTTATCCAGGATGGGACCAACCCTGCATGCCACCCCCTTCCATATAGGTCCCCCAACAGCCACACTGTGACCCCCTATAACAATTTGCCAGACCACTGGGGCCATGTCATAGGGAGGCCAAAGTTGTACAGCCCTCTCTCCCACAGGAGAAGACGTTTGAGGAGCAGGATTCCAGTGCAGATAAAGAGGCCATCCCTTCAAACACCTGTTTCATCCTGGTCTCCAGACAAGGCGATTATGCCTCTGCCACCATTCATGGCCGATGATTTTCAGCAATTTCAAGATCTCATAAATAGCGTAGCTGACACTCTTCAACTTCCGCTCAAAGAGGTCAAGGATTCACACACAAATGGTTGGATATCCTACAGTCAGCAACATCCTCCACGATGGCATTTCCCATTAATGAAGCGCTCCTAGATTGAACTAAGACTGTGGGGTGCCACTATTCTGCCCACATGTAAACGGGTGGATAAGTAGTATTATGTTCCCCTTAAAGATTCTGACTTTGTTCTCCCACCCTCCTCTTTAACTCCCTGGTGGTGGATGTGGTAAATGAGCAGGGTAGGAAGGACTTCTCTGAGTCTACCCTGAATGACAGGACCAGTAAAGACTGGATCTCTTTGGATGAAAGTTCTATTAATTAGCAACGCTGCAATTTAAGATCACGAACTATCAGGCGTTCATGGCCAAATATAATTTTACAAATTATAACAGATTCATGGATTTTATTTAACATCTGCCACAGGAACTAGTAGTGATCAATTCCAGTCCATTGTCTCTGAGGGCCATTTATTGGCCAGAACTGCTCTTCAAGCATCTTTAGATGCTGTGGACACTGCATCCATGGCTATGGTTATGCACAGGTCATCATGGCTTCAACTCTTTCACTGTGTATGAATCCTTATGGAGAAGTTTATATCTGCACCTGAAATCCATGGGTTAAATCCTAACCCCATAGAAGTCAATGATAAAACTACCATTGACTTCAGTACACCCATGTTTTTGCCCCAGATGTATTCGTCACAACCCACACAGAAAGGGATACTGGTGGTTCAGGTAGTATATCACTGTCACAGATATATTTAAGTAAGTTTAGTATAATAGTTTTACCATTCACAGCCTCGATTACCATTTGAAATGTAGCAGTACTGGACTCTCTCCAGTACTTTGCTAATTGTGCACTTTGTGATTGAAGACATTTAGTAACATATGCTAGGTGGGATGCTGTATTGGGAGAAGTTTTTTTAATGAAGCGTAAAACTGCATTTGCTCTGTGGTTAACAGGATGGATTTTTAAAGGGTTACTTGATGTGTAAAGAAGAATGTTGACTGGGAGTCAGGAGTCAAGTTGCATTGCTGGCTCTGCCATAGACTGACTGTATAACTTTGGGCAAGTCACTTAACTTGTTGTGTCTCAGCTGATCTATTTAATGAGGTTCCCTATCATACACAAGAAAGAGCTATAGAATTTAAGCACATCAGGTTCTACTCTGCATGTTTGGTCTCCAGAGTTTATATTTTATAGCCAGAGACACCAAGCTAGGAGTGGGGAAACTCCTCTAGATTCTCCCACTCCCTCAGCTGTACTAAGGTGTGTGACTAGCTTTGCCCGTTACTTTTGGGTATGCTCATTTATTAGGGTTACTCTTCTGGGGGCGGGAAGGGTGGGTTTTCTGTAATTCTATCAATGTACTGCTTGTGTCCTCTTGCGGAGCTCTACTTCTCTCTGCTGCAAGTTCCCTCCCAATGGAACTGTCTTGCAGGACCTAGGTTCCCCAGGGCTGGGTTCTTCCAGCCCCAGAATCACAGACAGACAGACACCACATCTTGTGAGGACTGGGTTAATCAGCACTCCCAGGCTGACTCCTTGTATGTCCCTGGACTCAGTAGGCTGGGTTAATCAGCATTTCCAAGCTGTCACCCTCATAGGCCCTTGGATTCAGCAGACTGGGTCGAGCAGCACTTCCAAGCTGCCACTCTCATATGTCCCAGGTTCAGCACATCCCTATCCCACTTTCACGTTACAATTGTTTGGGTAGTTAGTGGTGTGGCTCCACTAATTAGGTGCCTGGACCCTAGAGAAGATGCACATGTAAGGTGAGGTGGTGGCCGTGGGTAGGTGGGAGGGGGCAGTGGGGTGAGAAGAGGGGGTGGGGGGAATTTGGGATGTGCAGGGCTGCGGCGGCCAGAGAAAGAGGTGACTTTCCCCAGCTCCAGGGCTCTGGCTGCCGGGGAGCGACCCCCCTCCTTCCCAGCCTCAGCTCTATGTGGTGGGGGAGACCCCTCTCTTTCCCAGCCCCAGCTCGGGGGCTACCACAGTGTGGGAGACCCCTGTCTTTCCCAGCCCCAGCTCGGGGGCTGCCGCGGCAGAGAAGAGAGGTCACATCCATCGCATTAGAAAGGTAAGACTACTGATATTAAAATGAGTTGTATGCTTGTATTTGTAGAACAAAAAAGTTTATTACTTTTTTTTTATATAGCACTTTTATCCAAAGCACGTTAGAATAGTTAGCTAACGATACAAACAACATTTGGAAAGATCATTAAGTGGTCCACTGAGACCCTCAGCAATTTTCAAGTGGTCTGCGGGAAAAAAAAAAAGTTTGAGAACCACTGGGATAGAGTATTGGGTCATTCGACTAGATCCCAAGCAGCCTCTGCGGCATTTTTGGCTCTTGTGCCCATATTAGACATTTGCAAAGTGGCAACCTGGTTGTCATGTCACATGTTTGTTTCTCACTACACAATCTCTCAACAACCTAGAGACAATGCTAAATTTGGATGAGCAGTTCTCCAGTCCTTGTTCAAATAGACTCCTCGCCCACTTCCAGATGGGACTGCTTGTGAGTCACCTGGGGTGGAATGGGCATGTGCAATGACTTGATGAAGAAAAAATGGTTACTAACCTTTTTGTAACAGTTGTTCTTCGAGACGTATTGCACATGTCCATTCCACAACCCACCCTCCTTCCCTTCTTTTATCATTCATTCTGGTAGGAAGGAACTGAGGGGGTTCTGGAGCTGCTCAGCCCTTTATGCCTGTGTGATGTGTGAGACAACAGAAGGTGCTTGTGCTGCCCCTGATGGGTACTGCTAAAGGTAAAAATTTTCCAGCAATTGTGCACTGGCGTGCCCAAACACCTACAGTGGAATGGACATGTGCAACACATCTCAAAGAACAGTTACGGAAAGATTAGTAACTGTTTTTTTAATACTTTTATCCTATTTTAGTTAAGCATATTATTTGAGCTACCGTTTTTGTTCCTGTCCTTCCTCAAACCACATGCATTTATTTTTAGCAAATGAATTAATGTCAGCAACAGTGATACTCAAGCAGTCCTACAATAACAAACCAATACGTGAGCACAATAGAGGAAAAATAACTTGTTAGGAAAGATTTTAGTTTTAAGCTTCCACGGGGTGATTTTAAACAGTAACAAACATTAGGAAGTACTGTGGTAGTACATGATGCTTATCTCTGAAGTCTGCAGTAATGGGTATAGTCCAATCCAGGTGGATGTGGGTGGCTTGTTTTTCTTTACTCACTGCAAGATACTGTACACATCCTTTGAAGTCTGTATTATAATCTTCCTTCATTACTCTTTCGGAAACAGTTTACTTAATATCTATTTTTACTTCGTAGACTAAATGCACTGTTGGCTAATCTGGAATCTTGTCGTGGATTTTATGAATATTATAGTATTTGTTGTTTATCAACATTCTCAGACATAAATTTGAAATTTTTTGTTAATTTTACAAAATATTTAAACAAGCTTAATCTCCAAATTTTTTGTCTTCAACTCAGTTGCTAAATTCCTGAGATTAAGATGCTGTTGGTGGGGAGAGGGTTTCAGATGTAAGAAAAAATTAGTTGCAAAACAAGGTTTATTGCTTCTTCAAAGGTTTTAAAAAAAATAATCTAAGACTGCTTACCTAGTTCATAGATAATAATTGTGAAGATCTTAATTGCTGAATTCTTATGATTTTCACCTTAAATTCTTGGAGCTGTGAGTTTGAGAACCAGTGCTATGAAATGATTGAGAATGTCGCATTTTTTCCATAGTTTCATAAATTAAATTTGGCCAGTGTGTGAATGATTATATTCCTGTGGCTTTCAATATTCTCCAGATTCTTTGCCCCTAGATAGACAATGTTTTTAGCCTGCAAATAAGTGGACATTGGACTCAGAATTTAGATACCAGATATCATAGAGTATATTAGTGTTTCTGAGTTATGAATCAAGGGTGTCTCTCCCTTCATTTGGTACTTATTTTGCTAGTAGAATTGTTAATTTACAAGATTTTTTTTTTTAGACAGGAATTTGTTAGAATAGGTTTTGTCTACTATTAATCTGAGCTTGATATGGTAAGTTAAAACCCACTTGTGCTGGTGAGACAAGGTGGGTGAGGTAATACCTTTTATTGGACCAACTTCTGTTGGTGAGAGAGACAAGCTTTCGAGAGCAAACAGAGCTCTAATTCAGGTCTGGGAAACGTACACAGGCCTGGTCTACACTAGAAAAAGTTGGCTTAACTATGTCACTCAGAGGTTTGAAAATTTTACATTCCTGAGCAGCATAGTTAAGTTGACCTAACCCCCAGTATAGACAGTGCTAGGCTGATGGAAGAATTCTGCTGGCAACCTAGCTACTGCCTCTCAGGGAGGTGGATCTCCTATGCCAACGGGAGAACACTTCCTGTCGATGTAGGTAGTTTCTATGCTGAAATGCTACAGCGGCTCAGCTGCAGCAGCATTTTCAAGTGTAGACAAGCCCTCAGAGTGTCTCAGCTAAATACGAGGTGGAATGGATTGGTTAGCATAAGTAACTAACACACATTTCGAGGGACGATTCAAGGTGAAGTGGTCAGTTAACACTGGTGTGTAAGTTTCGAGAGCTTTGCTGAGGAAAATTGTTTGTACATAGAAGATGCTGGCGTATAGGAAAGTTCAGCAGCACAAGTCTTTTTAGAGAGGTTGGGGAAACACCTGCCTCTCTTAGGTTTTGGCCATCGCATCTGAGATAGTGTTTTGGACTTCCCGAGCTGAGGAATTTTCGGTATGCCAGTTCACAGAAGGCTAACCTGTCTTTTGTGTGGCTCTTTTGATTATTTATAGTTCTAGCAGGAAGGAATACTGATGCAACAAAAATTATCTTTGTAATATCTAAACAAGATTAACTGTGAGAATAATTTCTTGGAATGGTTAGAAGAAATACTGCGTACCCAAAGTGTAAAGAATCATTGTTAACCTTTCAGTGGTGATGGGTACTTTCTGTTTTGGGTTTTTGCTAAGTATGTAATTGGAACATTATCACTGCTATAAACCATCTAGAGTTGCCAACTTTCTGATTGCAGAAAACCAAACACCCTTGCCCCGCACCCTTCCCTGAGGCCCTGCCCCTGCCACGCCCCTTCTGAATCCCCACCCCTATTCACTCCATCCCCCTCACTCTGTTGCTCACTCTCACTCACACTTGCTCATTTTCACTAGGCTGGAGCAGGGGGTTGGGGTGTGGGAGGGAGTTAAGGCTGTGGGGGGGGAATGCGGCTTCTGGGGTGGGGCCAGAAATGAGGGGTTCAGAGTGTGGGGAGGGGCTCCGGCTGGGGGTGTGGGCTCTGGAATGGGGCCAGGAATGAGGGGCTGAGGCCTGGGGGAGGGGGTTGGGATGTAGGGGGGTGAGGGCTCCATCTGGGGGTGCAGGCTCTAGGGCCAGGGATGAAGGGTTCGGAGTGAGGGAGGGGGTGCGGGCTCTGGGAAGGAGTTTGGGTGTGGGAGGGGGCTCTGGGCTGGGGCAGGGGATTGGGGTGTGGGCTCTGGCAGGGTGTTAAGGTGCAGGAGGGGGTTCCAGGCTGGGGCAGGGCTGCCCAGAGGATTCAGGGGACCTGGGGCAAAGCAATTTTGGGGACCCCTTCCATAAAAAAAAGTTGCAATACTATAGAATACTATATTCTTGTGGGGTCCCCTGTGGCGCCTGGGGCAAATTGCCCCACTTGCCCCTCCTCCCCCGGGCAGCCCTGGGCTGGGGGTGGGGTGCGGGAGGGAGTGCAGGCTCCCCAGGGAGATGGGTGCAGGAGGGGGCTCTGTGCTGAGGCAAGGGGTTCAGGCTGTGGGCTCCAGGCAGTGCTTACCTCAGGCAGCTCCCAGAAGTGGCTGGCATGCCTGGCTGCTAGGCAGAGGCACGGCCAGGTGGCTCTGCTCACTGCCCCTGCCCGCAGGCGCTGCCCCTGCAGCTCCCATTGGTCATGGTTCCTGGGTAATGGGAGCTGCAGAGCCAGTGCTGGGAACAGGGTGCAGTGCTCGGATCCTCCCTGCCAACCCCTGCGCCTATGAGCTAGACATGCTGGCCGTTTTTGGGAGCTGCGTGGAGCCAGTTAGGAAGCCTGCCAGCTCATCTGTGCTGCCAAACAAGACTTTTAATGGCTTGGTCAGTGGTACTGACCGGTGCCGCCAGGGTCCATATTTGACCAGGCGTTCCGGTCAAAAACTGGACACCTGGCAACCCTAAGTCCACCCTAAAGGGTTTTTTTTTGTTTTGTTTTTGTTTTTATAAAGCAGGGTTGGCATGGTATTAAGGTAAAGGTTAAACCTGAATATCTGTCTGCTGTAAATACAGCATACAGAATAGGCCAGTGTCCCTTTTCTCTTTTGAGTCCGAATTACTTCCATAAGTCAGAATTTAGCTGTCTACTTCTTAGAAACACAGTTGGCATTGGAAACTTGACTTGAAACCCAAAAGACTAAACAGAGACAGAAATGCCAAAAGAATTGACAAGAAAAAGGAATGTATATTATACAGATATCAAGGTTACTATGAAATGTGCAATTTTTCTCAAACTGTACTGGTTAATTTTAAAGTAAGACATTTTGTTTAGTTTCACAAAAGGAGCCAAGAAACTTTAAAGCTGAACTTGAAAATGAAGGTACTTTTCCTTTTTTTCTTGACTATTTTTTGTACATTTATTTGAAGCAATATAATATACGTGCAATAAGAAAAGGAAATACCTCAGATAGTTTTTCCCTTGTGATTTGCTATAAAACATCTTAGAAAAACCAAGATGATCTAAATAAGCATAACATATGAGGTCTTGTTTTCATTTGTTTGTCAACCTATCTTACAATATGCTTTTAAGCACATTATCCTTACCTAATCCATGACATGCTGTTTAGCATTTGGAAATGCCCTTTTCAGATGACTTTAAGACTTGAAAAATGGCCTTTCTTTCTATAAGATTCCTTCATTCTGTGCATTTTCTTTAATTTCATATTAGACAAATCAGAGTAAAGTTTATGGTAAAAGGGTAATTTTAACATTTTAAAAAATTAAAATACATTTTAAAACTTTATTTTTTGCTAACTTTTTTTTGTTCATTTCCTCACTGGAGTTTTTCCATACAGCTGCTGGAAATGTGAAGAGCCTCATGACTTGAGGTGACTGTGCTATCTAAAGGAGAGGAGACTGTGAAGAACATCTAGGCATGACTCTAAAACTGGCTAGGAATGTAATGCACTCCTTCCTCCTTTGAGCCCTCTTCCTGCAGGCTTTGTAAGCCGGTGTGGGATCCAGGAATGAACTGGTCTATCTTAGCTGGCAGTGCGTTTTAATGCTAAAAAGTCACCAAGTAACTCATTCTCAGATGGGACACTCCTGCCATTATGTAATAGTATTCAAGCATAAAAGGACTCCTTTCATTTTTAACTGAAATTTTTATTTTAAAACTGCTTTGAAGAGCCCAACTTGGCAGTACTCACTCAGGCAAAAAAACTCTTAAGTCCATCATGAGAGTTTTGTCTTTTATAAGAACTGTAAAAATGTGCACAAAGAAACCAGTACCTGCTTAGTGTTGAAATAAAACCCAAATCATCGTAATGGCCTGGAAGTGTAGTTTGTCAATTTTTTTCACTTTTAATACAGTTTAAATGTCAACTTTCTGCAGCATGCATTCATGAACATACCCTGTAAATGCATTGTATACCACGGACCTGATAAGCCCCACTTACCTAACCACTTACAGCAGATACTGAGTAAATACCATTAAAGAGGCCATAGCACAGTCCTATTTGTTTAAAGCTAAAAGCATTGTGATTGGTTATTGTCCAAAAATATGTAGTGTCTGTTTTCCTAAACATTTAAACAGCTGCTTGACAAATATTTTTCATGAATTACTGAAACAGTAAGTGTGTAACATCATTGACCAGCTCAGCCATTCTGCTCATTAGGTAACAGAAATAGGTAACGAAATATTTAGTAGCAAAACCAAAACTAGTCCAACAAAAAGAGATTTTTTTTTTAAACTGTCCAGTCCTGTAAAAGAAACTCTAGCAGTAAAATCGAAAAGTCATGTTTCCCCCTGCTGGTAATGTGTTTAAACAGATGGAAAATTCTATAAATGTGCTAAATCCATCTGCTAAATCAGACCAATAGTTGTATGTATGTCCGCTAATAATTTTTATTCAAAAAATGAACTTGTACTGTGGTCAATAGTGTTTAATTTGACATATTTTGCACTTAAAATACTCCCCAAGCCAAGTATGAAAAAGTTTTAAATGGCCCAGGGACTGAATCAGAAGCTTTATATCCACCACGTTTTTTAGCTTGGTAGGGCATTTATTTCCAAAAGAAAACTCTATAGATTTCTTAAAATTTTGCAAGATAGAAAGCAGTAGGATTATTTACTGACATTAGAAAAATAAATGTTAAACTGTAGAGGGGAGGGTGTTCTTTTGTCCTTCAATGGAGTTAATCATTAATATATGTAGCCATTAAAATAATAAATCCTGGTACTTTTAAATTTAGCTGCAGTTATTCTACCCACCTGAAAAATCACACACAGATAGGAAACACTGAGCTACTAAAGTAAAAACATCTGTGTTCAGAGTGGTGAGCTTAAATCATAGAAGTTAGAAATGGAAAAGACCTATTAAAGTAGCCACATTGTGCTCCAACTCAGTTGAGTTGGAACCCCAGTGTCTTTAAAGCTAAGTGAAGATAGGAATTTCTGTCCCATGGGAAGTTGCAGTATTTCAACATTTGTTTTTGTCCTAATTTGGCACTTTTTGAGGAATGAAATGTGCCAACAAAATTCAATACAGAAATGTTGCAATTTAAACATTTTTGATCAAAACAAAGTGTTTTGACATTCTAAATTGAAATGTTCCATTTTGATATGTTGAGCTGAATCAAAACATTTTGTTTCGAGTTAGTTTGACATTAAATCACAGCTGCCTGTGGTGCCTCATGAGAGAAATGGGTCGGCTGCCTCATGCTCTCATTCCTTCCTATGGGCCAAGCTCCCTGGCTGGACTACATCTTTGCTGAGTCATGGGCATGCATCATGAGAGAACATGGTATGCAGTGGGAGATGTAGTCCAGCCAAGGAGCTAGCCCCATACAAAAGAATGGGGTCATGAAGCACTTAAACTTCAACTCGCAGAAGCCACCATGACATCATAGGCAGAGGCAGATTAAATGTTTCAGTTGAGTACAACAAACTAAAATATTTCAGATCAGATTGAATCTATTTCATTTTGATTGTCCTGACTGAATTGACATTTTTGGCAAAATCTAAATTTTCGCATGGAAAATTTAAACTTTGCAGAAACAGCAGTTTCTATCAAAAAGTCATTTTGATAAAAAAATGTCCAATCTGCTTTTATTGTGCATTCCATGTCTTCAAATCCTATCCCACCTCTAGTGTCTGCTCATTGATCCTCTTGCATTTATGCTACAATAGCGTACTTTTGGTAACCAGTCAATAAGAATATTGAGATTTGCACATGTGCTTTTAACAATGTATTGCAAGTACTTTTTGTTTTAATTATGACTGACTTAATTTTGGCAAGAGAATTTTGTTCAACTTGGGTGTGGGAGCTATTGAGAAAAAGGGCTTGAACACAGGAATTTGTCATGCTGGCAAAGAAAAGTGGTTTATCTAGTTCACTAGCTTGTCTTTGACAATGGCCAAATTACGAGCTGCTTCAAAGAAAGGTGCAGAAAATTGTTTTGTAAACTCTGGCGTGATCAATTATGGATCCCCTGTGGGGAAGTTTCTTTGACCTCTGTCTTAACAAAAGGAAGGTTCATATTCCTTCCAATCATTTTTTTTTAAATTTTAAAACATGTATAATGTGACTTGGGATATTCCCATTAGCCATAGAAATGCTTGGTCCTTTTTTGAACCCTGTTCATCTCTTGGGTTAGCTGTTATTTTCTGGCACTCAATTCCCCTGGCTAATTGTATTGTCTCTCCTTCTATCAGTTTTAAATTTGTGGCCTTTTAATTTCATTGACTGTCCCTGTCTTTTTGATCTTTTGTTTTGAGAAGGGCTAAATAATGCATTAGGAGATAGAATGCAATTTAGTATCTGCCTTTAGCTTATTTTTAAAATAATTTTGCTCGTAGGAATACAATGTAGCAGTGGTGCATGGAATTGTAAGTGAGTGGAATTGTTTCTCAAATCTTGCTAGTGCAATGGGTGTTAATTCTCTACAAGAATTTTGTGTTTTTTATGTCATTTAATTTAAATTGCTACCCCTTAAAACCAATCAGAGTTCCTGGTTTAGTTTCAGAGTTCTGGTTCCTCATTAAGATCCTTTTGTACCCAGGTTGTTACAGGAGGCCTCCTCATGGAAACTCTTAGTCATTCTGAGGTGAGCAGATTGTTTCCGGCCTTTCTACTGTCCTAGCAGGTCTTTCACTTCTGATCAGCACTTCTGTAAATTAGACTTGGGAGCCTTATCTTAGACAATTTCTTATTTAAAAATAAACCTGAAAAAACAGAAATTCCATAATGAGGAACCATATTGATCTCCAATCTAGGGGTCATCAGGATTTGGATTTTTAGATCCGCAGCACAGACTTACCACTTGCAGTATCTGAATAAGTGATAGCAGTAGTAGGCTGTTATTTGTGTGAACCAGCCATTAGAGGGAGAGATCTCTCTCTCTCTCACACACACACACAGTCAGTGGGTTTCATAGATAATTGCTTACAACAGAGGAATGTAGAACTCGGGACTTCCGGGCTCAATTCTTGGTTCTGCGTGTGTGTGTTCTAGTTGTTCTAGACTCTTCTGCCACTGTGCCCCAGCCTTTGTCCCCTTCTGCTCCATCCTGCTCTCCTCTCCCTCCACTTCTATCCTTCCAACCCCAGCTCCTGTTCCCATCTCCTTTTTGGTTTTCCACCACCCTCATCCCTATGGCTCCTGCCTTTTTCTTCCTCTGCCTGTAATTTCACCCAACTGTCTTTGCCTCCCCATACCCGCTGCTCTTATTCCCACTCCCTCACCAGCTCCTTTCCTTTCCTTGTCCTTTTTGGCCTTTTCTCCACTTGCTTGACCATGCAATCCCCCTAACCTCCCATTCTCATCCCTCTGCATTTAAGTCAGGCAACTTCCTCCTACTTTTCCAGGTTGGCAAGGCACCAGCAAAGGGAGCACTGAAAGTACAAGTGACACTATTTGCCTGCTCTCAAGTTCCATGCTCAGATTCACAGCGGCTTCTGGGAGGAGCAGTTGCAGGGAAGGTCCTGCTCAGCCCCTGCAGCTCTGAGTTGGAGCACACTCAATGTGGATGGAATTTATGGAGAATTCAGTGGCAAACTGTACAAAGTCTTCACTGAGCATGTGCAACAGATTTTTGAAAGACTTGGCCAGATTCTCATGGGGGAAAAAGTAAAATGTGTATTGCTGACACAAAGGCATCCCCCTGACAAGTTTCGAGTCCCTGCCCCAAAGCATGGAGGTGCTAGAGCTTCCCAGTGAAACAGTTGTAATAATTTTTTAATATGGGCAAATATATTTTTCCATAATCTTGTTCTCTAAAACAGCTGATTCACTTTTGCTCAAATAATAATAAAAAAAATCTCCAGTTGAGGCAAACACCAGCTGTGGAAATATTCACTCTGAACATGCCAAAGTTATAAAGCAGGGGTAGGCAATTTAAAAAATTTAAATAATGGAGATATCCTATCTCCTAGAACTGGAAGGGACCTTGAAAGGTCATTGAGTACAGCCCCCTGCCTTCACTAGCAGGACCGAGTACTGATTTTACCCCAGATCCCTAAGTGGCCACCTCAAGGATTGAACTCACAAATCTGGGTTTAGCAGGCCAATGCTCTAGCCACTGAGCTATCCCTCCCCCCAAGGGAGGGCAGCACGCGAGCTGATTTTCAGTGGCACTCTCACTGCTCAGGTCCTGGCCACCAGTCCGGGGGGCTCTGCATTTTAATTTAATTTTAAATGAAGCTTCTTAAACATTTTAAAAACCTTATTTACTTTACATACAACAATAGTTTAGTTATATATTATAGACTTATAGAAAGAGACCTCCTAAAACCGTTAAAATGTATTACTGGCATGCAAAACCTTAAATTAGAATGAATAAATGAAGACTCGGCACACCACTTCTGAAAGGTTGCCAACCCCTGTTATAAACTGAAAACAGTTTTATACCGGGAAGTGTCAGGCACCCTTAACTTTAGGTGGTGGTATCAGCTCTACCTATAATGAAGTGGTACACTTCCTCCTGAATAATGTTATAATCTACATATAAAATACTGTTTTGATTTCTCCACAAAATGCAGCTGCTTCTGTTGTGCAACGTGGCAGATCTTTAACAGTACACAGCTGCCTAACTTTGGAAGTGAAGAGAAATGCCTTAGCCAACTACAGAAGGAATTGAAGTTAGGAGAAAGTAATTACCCAGATCGGAATTTGGTCAGGACACAGGAACTTTTACTATTGTATAAAGTTCAGTATGATCTTTAACTATCTGGCCCTAATTTTTTTATTTAATGTTCACATATTAAACTTTCAGAGAGAGCTGACCAACAGCATAGTAATTGATTATGTGGTATATATACATTAAGGGTCTAGAGTGCCATTAATAACTACTAGTCATTAGTTTTGATTTACCCATCTTCCTAGTACAATATGGGGGTATTGGCTCAGAACTAGGCCAGAGGGAGGAGTCCTACCAACAGGATCCCAATGACCATTTCTTCAAGGAGTTATTCTTCACACATTCCCATCGAAGTACTGATCATGCCCTTGTGACTTTGAGTAATTTGAGAGATGTGATAAGAACACATTCTTAGGTAATATTCCTGAAGGATTATTGTGGCAATAGTCTTAAAGCACAACTCTTTTTTCTGTGCTTATTTAAATTTAGCATTTCATTGTAAATAAGAGATAAATTACTAAGACTAAAAATATGTGTAAAATCCTAGATTTTTTTTAAACATCTCCTGCAATTCTCAACCCTATCTGAGTATAGTTTGCTATAGTACCTTAAAACAAGCTGTTTCAACTTTTAATTTTTGTTTCACCTGATCAACTGCATATTTTCAGGAAAACCAAATATGGAGGGAAAATGTACAAAATCACTCAAGTTAATTTAGAAAATTTGATTTTGTTCTGAGCATTCAATATTCTCTCTCTGCCTGAGAGGCGTTTAACAGCTGCAATGCCCGTTGATGTCAATAGGCGTTGAAGATGATCAGGCCTAATATTAGACCAAAGTTTTTTAATTTTTCTCCAGCTGTTTTCAAAACTTGAAAGTGAGAGAAGTCTCCCAAGTTTCTGTGAACACAATTCAAATACTTTTCTATATATGTAATGCTCTTTATAGTATGGTAATTCAGGAATTCTGAGTAGCAGTTACCTAAAGAGAGAGCAATTAGATATGGTTGGATCTTGCAAAATAATGCTAATGAGCTTTTGTTCAGATTCTGAATTGCTATTTGATTTGATCATTTCCATGTTCCCTTGTACTTTGCTGCTTCCAAATATTTCTATGAATGGGGTTTTGTTTACACAAATGTGAAGAATGGCTGTTCCTTATGCAGATACCTATCTTCTCATGTAGACAAGGGTATTCATGTGTGAACAAATATTTTTCTTCGTTATTAAAATGTAGCCATCTAACAGGGACCAGAAGCTGTTACCATTTGACATACCATAGGTGAATACCACAAATAGCTAATAGTTTAACAATTTATGAGGAACCCAAGACTGAAATGTGGTCCAAACTGTCTTCGAAATAGTTATGAATAGCAACTATCTTTGCAGAAATTAGAACTAGTTTGGGAATCATTTGCAAACAGGAAAAGGGGCTAAATTCACAATGAATAATTTGACCAGCTGTAATAGCAATCCTTTTCCGAGAAAGACTTGGCCAATTGTCATGCTAGTTGACATTTTGAATAAGAATAAGTTTTGCTTTATCATCCTTGTCTGTCTGAAGGCACTGATTTTTCCATTCTACCTCTAATCTAATTTATTTCTCTATCTGGAATAGAGACCAACTATTGACTTGGCAAATGTATTTGCTTTAAATTATTTTTTTAAATTGTGTAGGACAGTTAAGTGAGTTTTATAGGATAAGAAGCTTTGAATAGTGTTGCTTTTTACCACTCCCAGCTTATGACAGTTATAATTTTCTTCTGTGTATGATTTAGTGAGATATAAAGTAAAAGTCAAATACTGAATTAAGGGAGAAGTTAATAGGTAAAACAATCAATGTCAGGGGAAACTGGGTGTAGCAGTTTGGCTGCAGTTTGTTACACAATATGTACAGCATTGACCATTTCTCCCTCAAAAAGAAAAAAAGTTATTCTTAATTAGATTAATATAGTGAAAGTTTAGTTGATGTTCTTGTTTGGTTGGTTTAATTCCTAGTATTTAGTATGCAGCAATTCCTTAGCTTTAAAATGTGTAATACTTTTTTTGTTTTTTATTTGAAAGTACAGGAAATAACTCTCGTTTGAAGAGACTAACCTAGGATAGGATTTGGCAAAGAAGTTTGATATTATTCAATCCAATGGAAATTGCAAACCTTGGCTTTTCTGCACCTGTTTTCTATAGAAATTCTGTACTACTTCCAAGGTTGCATTTGGTTTTTCATGTCTTGTAGCTTTGCCTGGAGTTATTTCCAATCATCTAATATTACTTTAAGTTTTGAAAATGCAATAAACCTGTTCTTAAGTTCAGAAAGTAATGAAAGATCAGAAATCAAAGAAATAGCCCAAGAAATTGGGGAAACAGCCCTACATAATATAAGATTTTGGATAATAAGAGAATGTAGAAGAGTCTGCACTGTCACATTTAAATTTGAAGTAGTTGGAGACATGGAAATAAGTTATTGTATGGGGTATCTCTGGGCTTAGCTGAAGGAACGTAAGGGCAGCCAACAGCATGTCACTTTGATGAATTATGCACCAAACTTTATTTAAAAATAAATCTGTCAGACTCTGGTCTGTGAAACTCCAGTGGTATGTGAATCCCTTCCTTGATCTGCAGAGCAAAAGATTTTTGGTAACTAAATAGTTGGGGATTGTGGTGTTGGGAGAGGAGGTGGGACCATGAGAGGACTATCTTGCAAAGTGGTCCACAGAATAAAGGAAGTTGGAGAAGGATTTAATACTGTGTGGTACTGTCTTACAGGTAATCACCAGATAATGCATCTGGCTACTGATATCACTCGGATTACTAATTTATGCTGTCACCTCTCTTTGTAACATTGCCCTTGAACACTCCCCACTTTCTATTTGTTTACCCGTTTTGTATTGTCTAAAGCCTAGCTCTTTGGATCTGTGGTGGTGGAAGGGTACAGTTGTACCTTGGTGCCTGTTTGGGGTTCCTAAGTGTTACCATAATAGAAATAAAATGACAAACAGAAATACAGTGCACTCTGCAGAAGAACTCTCAAACTGTACCAAAACATTTTGTTTCCATAATAACTGATTTGGGGTAGCACGTTGAAAACCACCTACATTTCATTTTCAGAAGTGACCTGGGGCCTAAGGTCACTTATAAGCCCTCTTGAAAATGTTACCCTGCTCCACTGGGTCCCTAACAGTGATGGAGTGTCCCGCCACTGAGTCAGTGGGGCTCCAACTGAAACACGCCAACTTTCCACTGTACTGTAGCTTGTCCCCTTCTGCACCACTTCCTGCCATATCTTTTGGCGCTGTAGTTGAGGCGTTGTCAGGGTTTCTTGGCTTTTCGGCATGTGTAGTTCCCGGTGACTCTGATCCCTCTCTGACATCCACAGACACTTGGGCGTCAGTCTGAGTCTCCGTAGCTCCGGCTGCCACAGTCAGGGGTTCCAGCAGCTTGTGGGCTGGAGTCGGCAAGGAGCATCCTTCCTCCGTGGCAGTCAGTCCAGACTGAGCTGGGCTGCTCCCTTTTATACTACATATACATCTGGAGCATGCCCCGTAGGGACGTGGGGGTGTGGCTTCCTCAGTCACAGTGAAGAGTTAACCCTTCCCGGTCCAGTGCGGGGTGCGTTCACCCCATCACACGCTCAAAGAAATTTTCTCGGTGAAGATGGACATAATTTTCTGACATTGATCATTAAAAATAGCTTAGTTGCTCTGGTACTATGGTGAGCAAGATGTATATAATCAGAATTATGAGCAATTAGTAAATATGTCTCAATAAGATTATCTTCTGATTAATAAATTTAGATACTGGTGAGAATTATATCACATACTAGATTACAAGACACTTTTTTCTTTAAGTTATTGAAGAGCATCTTAGATACTGATAGTTTTTCTTTGGTATTTACTGCAAACTATAATTGACTAGCTCTCAGGTATATTAAGAATTTTTAATATTGCTAGATGCTTAAAATTACTAAGGAGACAAACTTCCCACAGTGGGGATGTAATAGTAGACAATTATGCTACTGTGAATAGTGTACAAAAATCCTTTTGAAACATTAGCCATTGTCAACTAATTCTTTAAGTCTGTTCTGTCCTGTGGTAAGAATTTTTTTTTGTTTTTTTGTAGGCCTACTGTTCAGTACTGACATTTTTCAAAAGCTGTTGAGTAGATCTGTTTTCTCTCTCTCTCTCTCTCTCTATATATATATATATGTGTGTGTGTGTGTGATCAGTGTTTACAGCTGCGTTTAATGTTTTAGAGAAATAGGGTATAACAGTGTTATATCAAACCTTGAAAGCGGGGTTCAAAAACACTTGCACATCAAGTGCTTCCTTGATTCTTGGCAGCAGCACTGTAAATTGCCATGAGAAAGGAAAACCTCTTCTACATTGTATTTCTGCATCCGGATTTTACCATAGTTCTAAACTTAATGAGGTGTAAGTAATTTTGAGCCAAGTAGGTTAGTGTGCACATGCATGCACACACATGTATTTGCTTTGAGAGAAAGAGATTATCTGCTTTGATCTTTGTAAAGTAACTTTTTTGCCTCAATGTAGAGGTCTATTTGCTGTCAAATCAATCCTATTAAATGCCTATCCAGGGATATTACTATAGTTTAATTAAAATAAAAAATAGATTTAATTGATTTTAAATTTGATTTTTTTATTTAAAGTAAATACTGCTTTATTTTTTTAAAAAACAAGTATTTTAATTTAAATTTGAAATTGACTTCCTATGTTAAGGCGTAAACTATTTACAGTATATTATAATGATTTAAATTAAATACAAAAAATAATATTAAGTAGTACATTTTTGCTGCCAAGTTCTAAAGAAAGCCAAAGCCCTTAAGAAGAAGAATAGAATAATGGCGATATCCCATCTCCTAGAACTGGAAGGGACCTTGAAAGGTCATCGAGTCCAGCCCCCTGCCTTCACTAGCAGGACCAAGTACTGATTTTGCCCCAGATCCCTAAGTGGCCCCCTCAAGGATTGAACTCACAACCCTGGGTTTAGCAGGCCAATGCTCAAACCACTGAGCTATCCCTCCCCCTGGGATAGTAGTGGAAGTCACTTGCTAAGCATCTGGAACCAGAGTTTGTTGAAGTGCTAAACCAGCTTTTGACAACAGTAGCCTTTTCTGTATGGGCAGAGAGAATATTTACTTAATGTCAGTATATTCAGCTCATTCAGTTCAATGACTAGATTAGTTCATTCAAAGTTAAGACACAAATTGGGAGTTGAAAAAGCAGGAAAGCTTGTTTTCCTCTCCAGTCTATGAATAAAAATTAGATGTGAGGGAATGAGATCTGCTAGTTCTAAAATTTTTGAAGGACATGGTGGCAAGTAGTAATCAGGTCAGTTCACTAACTACAGATAATACTTGTTTGTTTAACAGATGAGTTTTAAATGCAAAATATGTTTTGATAAACTTTTTTTTATGTATCCAGCATATTTAAGGTAGTTTTATTTAAGAATAAAATACAATGTTTGTGCATTTTTAATTTTATTTGAATGTCCATTCAAATAGAGCTTGATGCAAACACAGGTAACTGTGTAGGTTACAAAATATAGCATTATGGAAAATCCGGATTATAACAGATATGTTCAGCTGTAATCAACAAGCTAAATGATGGTGGTACAGTAATCAGCAATGGAAGAGTTGAAGAAGGTGAACAGAGAAGCTTTTGGGGAAAAATATAAAAACACGTTTAAGGCTTTACTTATTAATGGAACACGTGTAGCCTTAAAAATGCAAGCAAGTACATTTTGAAAGTAAATTAAAAGGTCCTGGCAGGTTAATAACAACTGAGAGTTCTGTGGGTTTTTTCCCTAAATGTTGAAGACCTTACAAACATAAAGCAGAGCATGGAGCTGTGTTCTTTATTCTGCCTTAGGAGTAAGAGATGTCATCAATTCTTACAAGAGAAATTCAACCATGGACTTGGGAGAGAGCCCTCCTTGGCCTGCCCTCCCCCCTCTCCACTTACACACATACATT